>NC_092050.1:114490726-114717754 GCF_003086295.3 Arachis hypogaea | reverse complement strand
CAACAATGCGTACGCGTCGCACCTCACTGCTGCCACTTACGAGTACGCATGACCTGACTCGTACGCGTGACACCTGCCTTGTTTCACCCACCTTCTTTTCTTCTCTTGTTTCTATTTCTTTCCATTTTCTCTCTTCTCCTCTTTTTTTTCCACCCTTCAACCATCATCCAACACTACAATTCATCATCTACCATTATTTTCTTTACTTTTTTAGTTGTTAGTAGTTAGTTAGTTAGTTAGTTAGTTAGCATAATTTTTGTTTTAGGTGGTAAGTGTTGGATTATTGATTTGCTTTGCTGTTTCTTGATGCTGAAATTTTCATTGTTGGATTTCTTTATTGAGGTTACACGTTGTTATTTGGTTTTGAATTTTTCATGCTTAACATTTTTTGAATGTCAAGTACATATGATATTGCCTTCTAGCTTTCTAAATCTTTTGAATTGCATATTTTGGCGAGCATGTAATTTGATTTCATTCACCATGATGAGGCAATTACTTTTCTTCGATGCATTTTTTTATTAGGTGATGCTTGTTGTTGATTGATTTTTGTTTATGTCACCTATTTCATGCATTGAGATTTTGGAATTGTGGAATTGGATTGTAAACTTATCTAGTGACATATTTTTGAGCTTGGTAAAGCTTTGTGGACCATACTTGCTATGTGATTGAGTCTAATTTCTATCTTCTTTTTCCAAGTTCCATAGCACTCATGTGTTCCACCTCTATGTCACTTAGGTGTTGCAAACAAACTTCAATATGTGTCTTTGTTTAATGTGTGAGCTCTATATTTCATTTGGTTCACTAAGTTTACTTGTACATCAATCAATGTCCATTCATTATCCAATTCACAATTGATTGATTTTTGCTTGAATGCTTTTATGCTTCTTTATTGCTTGTTTGGTTGTCTTAACCTATGTTACGTGCTCAAGAAGGCAGTTTCGTAATGTTAGAGGCAATGAGCAGAATGGTAATCTTGTCATATTCAAGGATCTGAATACTAGAAGAATTATACCATGCCGATCTTGGACATCAAGGAGATCAAGAGTTCGTCTCAAAAATAGTGGTGCTGAAACGGCGGCAGCTCATAAGGCTCATTAGGCTAAGTCAGGACAACAAGAAGCCTAATAATGCTTTCCAAATTCAGTGGGAGGCATAATTTATCATTAAATTTCGAATTTTTAGACTTTTGTTTTAGTTTGTTATGAAGTCAAAGTTTGTTAGAAGATTTATTTTAATTCTGATTTGCTTAGTAGTATTTTTAGGGATTTTAAATTTAAATCAAATCTGATCTAATCTAATAAGATCAAATTTGATTTAAATTATTTATCATATTTTTAGGATTTTAAATTTAAATCAAATATAATCTAATCCAATAAGATCAAATCTGATTTAAATTAAGTTAGCTTATCTTATCTTTTAGCTAGTTTGTTAGGGGCCTATTTAAACACCTTTGGTGAGATAATTTACACAACTTTTGATGAATAAAATTTTCTTAGTGCTTTATGAACGTTTTTTTAGTGTAATTAAGTGAGGTGAGTGATTTGCTTCGCTTCGCTTGTTGTATGGAGAAGATTGAGTGATTCAATTTTCATCCCTCTGATCTAGGTTGTCAAGGACAGGTTCTTTGAAGGTCTAGTAGGGAAAACTCTTCCGGTGACCTAGGTTACTAAGAACAAGTTTCTTAGAGGTCTAGTAGAAAAACCCTTCCAATGACCTAGGTTGCTAAGAATAAGTTTCTTAGAGGTCTAGTAGGAAAAAAACCCATTTATCTATCCTTTTATGTTTCCGCTGTGTCTTTGGGTATGCCCTTTATTGAATAATCCTTATCTATTGTGATATAACCCCTAATCCCCAATCTATTTCTTATCAACCTACAAATTTTCTTTGAAGTATTTCAAGCACACTAGAATGAGTGAATTACATGCTTCTTTTGTGTAATTGTGACATAGATTTCTATGCTAGTGTGTTCTAAACCGCATGCAATCTTAGAACACACGCACACCTATTTTTCATCAATGTCACACTAATTCACTCACTTCATTCTAGTGATTCTTCCCTCATTCCAATAATTTATGCTTCCTTACTTTTTTATTTTCTCATCTTACAGTGTTATTTTCTATTTTTCATGGGTGAGTCATCATAAGCAAAAACAGAAGTAGGAGAAAGAACATGCAGCAACCGGTTGATCCACCAGCTGAGGGTGGCAACCCGTGAAGTCGCTGTACCCACTTGCTCATCTTTGAATGCACCGAGGACGGTTCAAACTTTTAAGTGTGGGGAGGTCGTCCGACCGATCGGCCATTTTTGGGTAACAAATTTCTAATCCTAACACTTTCGCATTTCATTTTTAGGTCATTTAGAAATTTTTGTTGCATTTTCTTATTTTGCATATATGTATAATAAGCTTAGTCAAAATAATAAAATTTTCCAAGAAATTTATCTATAGGGCACCCAATTGAGTTGAGAAAAAAAAATTTTTTTATTGAACTTGCTTGACTTATATATTGTGGAACATGTTTTTTAGCTAAGAACACATAAGCATGTGAGTTTTGAGCCTAATTGTGTGGTTACATCATATAATCACTATTTTCCTTTTGTGTATTGATAAACCACTATTTTATGGTTTATATTGTGCTCAATTGAGTGGTTTTTATCAGTTCTTTGCACACTTATTCATACAAATTGCTTGGTTTTACAAATCCTTCCCAATTTTATTCTATGATTGAAAACTTGCTTCCTAAGCCTTTAAATTGTCAATTTTTAATGTCTTTTTATACCATTTGATGCCGTGATCTGTGTGTTAAATGTTTGCAGGCTATATAGAGCAGGAATGGCTTAGAGGATGGAGAGGAAGCTTGCAAAAATGGAAGAAACATGAGAAACAAAGGAGATGACCAGCGAGGATCGATGCGCACGCATGGCTCACGCGTGCGCATGACTTGAAGCTTTTCACAGCGACGCGTATGCGTGACTGATGCGTATGCGTTATCAGCGAAGTCGCACTGCGATGCGTATGCGTGACTGATGCGTACGCATGACACGCGCAGAAGACCATCGACGCGTACGCGTGACGTGCGCCACGTGCTAAAATTGCAGAAGACACTGGGGGCGATTTTGGGCTGGTTTTTGACCCAGTTTTCGGCCCAGAAACACAGACTAGAGCCAAGGGACAAGCAGAGACTCAACACACATTCACATTTACACAGTTTTAGTTTTTAGTTTTGAATCTTAGAGAGAAAACACTACTTCCTCTAGGGTTCCTCACATTCATAGATTTTTACTTTTTATGCTTTTGAATTGGATCTTGAGAGAGTTACTACCTTTGATTGAAGTCTCTATCATTACAGTTTGCTTTCGTATTTCCTTACTCTTTTACTTTCCATTCAGTATGTTCAGAGTTACATATGGATATCTTTGATTTTGGGAATCATTAATGCAAGATCTATTTTTACATTTAATTTCATTATTTGTTTGATCATCTCCAATTAATTTATTAGCTCAAAAAATTGCTTTTACTAAATTAATTTTAATTACCATGTCTCCTTTCTACTCTCTCTACATGTTTGCGAAGGTGGCATCCATGTCCATGGAGTAGGCTCCCAACTTGACTTTGGAGTTGATTAATAGGAGATCCTTGAGTTGGAATACTCAACTGTTAATTTGTAATTGGAAGTTGTTGGCTAACTCTCTAGTCTTTAACTCTAATCCTCCCCTAGGAAGGGATTAGGACTTGTGAATCAGAGTTGGTTAGTTACTTGACTTTCCTTTATTAGGTAAGGGATAACTAAGTAGAACAACAACCTCTTACTATTATACTTGGGAAAATTCAACAAGGATAGAAATTCCGATTAATCTTCTCCTAGTCAAGGCTTTTATTTTAATTATATAAAAATCTCTTGTTAATTTTTATTTCTTTAATTAATAGTCATTTATTTCCCTATTCCTCAACTCTAAAAATTTCTCAAAAAATTCCTGACCAATAAATTGCACTCTTTTGTCAACTCGTTTGGAGACGACCTGGGAATTCTACTCCCAGTATTTTATTCTTAAATTGTGACAACTCTTTTTAAATTGATAAGCGGAATTTTCGTCGGTTAAGAACTATACTTGCAATGTTGTTTTCATTATAATTTCTTAATCGGCAATTTTCCGCCCGTCAATTTTTGGCGCCGTTGCCGGGGGAGTTACAACAGTGTGCTAAATTATTGGTTGGTGTAAATATTTTTATATTTGCATCTTTGCATTTTTTATTCTATTTTTAGTTTAATTTTTCTTAATATATTTTATTTTATTATCATGAGCTGTATGTTTCTTTCATTGAATGACGCGTTCACTACCGGATCCAAGCTTAGCTGCATTTGATCCTAGGATCGAGAAAACTATTTCACGTATTAGGCGAGCCCGGCGTCGGTTAGCCTCTGAAGGTGGTGAAGTGGTTTCTACCAATTTACCAGTCTTATTTGAAGGCGAATCTGAAACATTATTTGAGGAAGAAACAAGCTCCTCTTCTACTGATTCTGTTGATTTACGCGCAGGTAATATGGTGGATCCCGGAAGGATTACTCTCTAGGAAGCAGGAGCTTCGGACTTTACACTGCAACCGAATCAAGCGCGTCATCCAAACTTAGCTGCGGATTTTGAACTGAAGTTTGCACTAATCAATCTACTGCCTAAGTTTCATGGCTTACCTGCTCAAGAGCCTATCAAGCACCTTAGGGATTTTCAGACAACCTGCTCAACTACTAGGCGTCATGGTGCAGATGAGGCTACTATTTGGTTATATGCCTTCCTATTTTCTCTTGAGGGAAAGGCAAGAGAGTGGTTCTATACTCATCCTGAAGAAGTTGTTACTAATTGGGATCTGCCCAGAAGGGAATTCCTGGACAAATTCTTTCTGGCTGAAGTTACAGATAGACTGAGGAAAGAAATCTCCTGCATTATCCAAGGTGAATCAGAGACTCTTCACGAGTATTAGGAATACTTCAGGAATCTCTTAGACTTATGTCCCCATCACAAGATTGACCAGTTGGTGTTGATTAGCTATTTTTGCCAAGGCGTGAAGTCTCAAGATAAGACTATATTAGATGCTGCGAGTAATGGCTCTCTGTCTAAGTACAAGACAGCGACAGAAGCGTGGCAGCTGATCACCGATCTAGCTGAGTCTACCCGGAACGCCAGGCACAGGAACAACCATCCGAAGGTTATTGCGGAGATTTCCTCTAGTAATGAGACTGCTGCTTTCACAAAGACTCTGGAAGAGATGACCAATATATTGAAGCAGCTCCAGCTGAATTAACAACAACCTCAGCCTCTTCCACAACAACAGTGTCAACTGTTGGTTCCTCAGAGAGTGTGTGGAATATGTGCCTGCTATTCCCATTACACTGATGAATGTCCACAACTCCAACAACAAGAAGACAACACCTTGGCGGCTACCAATAACTATTACAACCGTCCGAATCAAGGGTATTATCAACAAGGCGGTAATTATAACCAAGGTGGGAACTACAATCAAGGTTGGCAAGACAACTCTAACCAAGGATGGAGAGAAATCCAACCAAGGGTGGAGAGATAATTCCAACCAAGGATGGAGGGACAACTACAACCAAGGAGGCAGAGACAACGGTGGAAATCAGAGATGGAACAACAACAACAACTATCAGCAAAACTGGTATCAACAGAATCCGCCATACCAACAGCAGAACCAAGGCCAGACTTACCGAGCACCTCACCAAAGGCAAGCCCAAGCGCCTCTGAACAACCAACCACAAGCCCCTCAGATTACTTAGCCACCTCCCTCCTCTAATGATGAGATGCTTCGCTCTATTGTACAAGGACAAAAAGGCCTTCAGAATACACTTACCTCTAGCATCACTGGTCTTACCTCAACTTTACAAGCTCTCATCTCCCGGATGGAACCACCTTCTACTCCCAACAATCAACCTTCAAGCTCCAATGCACTTCCCTCTCAACCCTTACCTAACCCCAAAAGTGGAATCAATGCCATCACTTTGAGGTCCGAAACCACACTGCAAGAGAGGAGTCCTGAGGAGCCAAGCTCACATGAAGATAACCATGTTGAAGACATTGTTGATGTGGAAGATGTTGAAGAAGAAGAGGAAGCACAAGATGCAGTTGAAGAAGAAGCGGTTCAACCAAGGAATGGAGCACTTAAGGAAGATGACGCTGTGAGAGACGCCATTCTCATTCCCTTTCCACACCTTGCTAGGAAACCCAGAAAGCAAATGGAGCTAGACCCCAAGATGGTGGAGATCTTCAAAAAGGTTGAGGTAACTATTCTCCTTTTTGATGCTGTTTGCCAGGTACCTAAGTATGCTAAGTTTCTAAAAGATTTATGCATGAATAAAGATAAAATACATGATTTAGAAACTATTCCACTAGGTAGCTCTATTTCTGCTTTAATGGGTGCTATACCGGAAAAATATGGTGATCCCGGTCCATGCATGGTTACTATTACTATAGAGGGTGTACACTTTTTTCATTGCATGTGTGATTTAGGTGCATGTGTTAGTATTATGCCATTATCTGTATATGATGTCTTGAGGCTCCCTCCCTTAAAAAGGTCGGCAGCATGTTTTGTTTTGGCAAATAAGAGCATAATCTCAGTGGTTGGAATTGCTGAAGATGTGCTGGTGAGCATTAAGGGGTTGACATTTCCTATTGACTTCTACATTTTGGAGATGTCCCCTAATGACTCAGGAAGACCATCATCCATCCTGCTTGGAAGGCTATTTCTGAAGACTTCGAGGTTCAAATTGGATGCCTTCTCAGGAACTTACTCTTTCGAGATAGATGGCAGAGCAGTGAGCTTCAACCTAGATGAAACTATGAAGCACCCTCCGGAAGATCACTCCATCTTCTAGTACGACATCATTGATGAGACAGTGGCTGAAGTTCACCAAGAAGAAGTAGAAAAGACGCACATGGAGCAAGGTGCAAGTGTGGGGACACCTCTGAGCTTACTGAAGATACCTTGCCACCATCATTGGCTCCAGATGATCAAGTGCCCAGCCATTAGCTAAAAATAGAGTTGAAGCCCCTTCCATCCCACCTCAAGTATGTTTACCTTGAGGATAGTCAGAAGCTCCCAGTTATTATTGCAAGGAAATTCACTTCCCAACAAGTGGAGCAGTTGCTTAGTGTGCTGAGGAGACATAAGAAAGCCATTGGGTGGAGCTTGGCGGATATAGTAGGCATCAGCCCTCAAGTCTATGAGCACCACATATTTTTAGAAGAGGGAGTAAGGCCTGTCCGTCAACCTCAAAGGCGATTGAACCCCACCATTTTAGAAGTTGTCAAGAAGGAAGTGACCAGATTGCTTGAAGCTGACATCATCTATCCAATCTCGGATAGTGAATGGGTTAGCCCAGTACAGGTGGTACCAAAGAAGTCTGGAGTCACTACAGTGAAGAATGAGCACGGGGAACTCATGGCAACTAGAGTACAAAACTCCTGGAGGGTGTGCATTGATTATAAGCGCCTCAATCAGGCTACTCGCAAGGATCACTACTAGTTACCGTTCATCGATCAAATGCTTGATCGCCTGTCAGGTAAATCACACTACTATTTTCTAGATGGTTACATTGGCTATTTTTAAATTCGTATAGCTCCTGAAGATCAGGAGAAAACTACTTTTACATGTCTCTTTGGAACGTATGCATATAAGAGAATGCCTTTCGGCTTGTGTAATGCACCGGCTACGTTTCAAAGATGCATGATGAGTATTTTCTCAGATTTTCTTGAGAACTGTATGGAAGTTTTTATGGATGAATTTAGTGTGTATGGTGATTCGTTTGACCTTTGTCTGGATAGTTTAGCTAGAGTATTAGAAAGGTGTGTTAGTTCAAACCTTGTATTAAATTTTGAAAAATGTCATTTTATGGTAAAACAAAGTATTGTTCTAGGACATGTTGTTTCTAATACGGGTATTTCAGTTGATCCAGCAAAGGTAGATCTTATTTCTGGTTTACCTTACCCCCCCTCCGTGAGGGAAATCTATTCATTTCTTGGGCATACAGGTTTCTACCGGCAATTTATCAAAGACTTTAGTAAGGTAGCATTGCCTTTATCCCGACTGCTACAGAAGGACGTTGAGTTCGAGCTGAGTGAGGATTGCATGGAAGCGTTTGATAAGATGAAGATTGCCTTGACTCAAGCTCTGATTGTGAGAGGGCCCGACTAGAGTTAGCCATTTGAGATAATGTGTGACGCCTCCAATTATGCGGTAGGAGCGGCGCTGGCTCAGCGCGAAGGTAAGGACCCTTATATAATTGCTTATGCTTCTAAGACTTTAGACGCTGCTTAGTCTAATTACACTACCACTGAGAAAGAGCTTTTAGCTATTGTTTTTGCTCTGGATAAATTCCAAGCCTACTTACTTGGTACTAAGGTGGTAGTATACTCAGACCATGCAGCTCTAAAATATTTGTTAGCTAAAAAAGAGTCCAAACCAAGGTTAATCCGTTGGATATTGTTGCTGCAAGAATTTGATTTAGAAATCAAAGACATGAGTAGTTCTCAAAATTCAGTGGCGAACCACTTGAGTCGCCTAGAGCACACTAAAAGTGACTCCACTCCTATCAATGATGCTTTTCCATTTGATAGCTTGCACGCAATATCTGAGGGGGTTCCTTGGTATGCACCTATAGCTAGGGGTGCACATGGGGCCAGGTGAAGCCGAGTTCACCGTGACCCGAATCCGACCCTAAATAATGACCGGGTCTGTTTATGAGACCCTTACCTGGCCCTAGACCCGATGAAATCGTGTTACTTTCGGGCCACACTTAAGCCGGGTCTAGACCGGGTGAAGCCCGGGTCTTGATCAACTTTATCACGACATCACAAAAAATTAGATTCTACATCTTTTGAACCTTTAAATTTTAGAAAATAATTATTCCATAACATTGTAACATTCACATAATAATAATTTAGAATCTAATAATAATAATTTAAAGTTTCATAATAATAATTATGTCAATTACACACTAAACATTCAAAGTTCAAAAGACAATCAAAACAAAGTTAACAACCAACACAAGATTAACATCATAATAATAATAATTTATAGTGTCATACCAACCAATAACAACAAATTATTAAGTAGCAAATAACTATAGAATAAAATTCATTTGATTTGTAGCTTGCTCTCAAGGTTGTGAACTTGATTCTTGTTGTGTGGATGTGTTAGTAACATCTGCAAAACATAAAAATTAGTCTCTCAAGATTATCATATGAATTAAATTAAATAATAAAAAAAAGTAAAGACATCATAAAGTAAATATACCATTAACAATCTTGTCACTACTGTCAAATTGATCAAACTCAAGTTCTTCAAATATCTGCTTAGAAGGATACAACCAACTTTGAGTGCAGATTAAAGCTTCTGCCATTTTTGGTGACAAAGAGCTACGGTAAAGATCAACCATACACCCACCGGTACTAAAGCATGATTCAGATGCAACAGTTGAAACTGGAATACCAAAGACATCACGAGCTACGGGAGAAAGAATTCTATATTTTGATCCATTTAACTTCCACCAAGCCAATATATCAAAATTCTCATCTTCGACGTCCACAGGATCTTCGGCCAAATATTTCTCAACATCAGATTTGCTATCTGCATTAGCTTTTTCCTTTTTTGTTTTTTCCACAAATTCACTCTATTTGCAGCAACACACCTAGCATTAGACTGACTACTATCTTTATCATCCAAAACAGCTCTAGAGGAACTGACACCATCATAAAAAACTTTATCACCTACAATTTCTTTTGAATAAAATTTGTACAATGTTTCCAATGTAAATTTCATAAAACTAGTCATACTAGTAGCCACTTCCTTATCATATACATCCTCCAAACACCAAGAAAGATAATCAAGTTTGTATCGAGGATCTAAAACAATGGCAACAAGTATCAAAAGATTAAACTTGTCAACTGGTCCCCAATATTTATCGTATTTAGCCTTCATAGAGCATGCCATAGTTCCCAATAATTCAGAATTGTTGTGGCTCCAAGATGTTAGTTGAGAATTTATAGATGCAATTTCATGAAAGCATTTGTTTGAAGTAACATGTAAAGAAGATGAGAAACACAAAGTAGTCTCATAGAAGATTCTCAAAAAATCAATGAATAGCCTAACATGTTGCCAATCAAGTGCCGTGGGTGGACCAACTTTCTTTTTACCCCCACTATCCTCTCCAAACCATCTAAAAAAATCAGTTTCTTGATCATAAAGTCTATCAAAAGCTTTTTCAAATTTTTCAGCATGTTCCAACATTAGATAGGTGGAATTCCATCTAGTTGGAACATCTAAACAAACAAGACTTTTAGACTCTATCAACTCAGCCTCAATGCATTCTTTAAATTTTTTAATTCTTTGGGGAGAAGATCTAATATACCTAATAGCATTTCGAATGCTTTCAATTGAGGCATGTTGCTCTTTAATTCCTTCATTCACTATCAAGTTGAGAATATGAGCACAACACCTCATTTGCAAATATTTTTCTCCGTACACTAATCCACCCCTTGCAGCTAATTTTCTTTGAAGGTAAGTGATAGCCCCATCATTTGAAGATGCATTGTCTAATGTGATTGTGAAGACCTTTTCAATTCCCCACTCTCTCAAACATGTCTTAATTTCTCTCCCTATTGTTTCTCCCTTGTGGTTTTCAATCAAGCAAAAATTGAGAATTCTCTTTTGTAACTTCCATTCGTCATCAACGAAATGTGCAGTTAGGCTCATGTAGCTAAGATTTTGATTTGATGTCTAATAATATGATGTCAAACAAACTCGAGCACATGACTTTGCCAACCAAGCTTTAAGTTTTTTCTTCTCATCTAAATAAAGATGAAAGTAATCTCTTGACATTGTCATCCTGGATGGTACATGATGAGCGGATAATTTATACGCTTTTGGCATTATTTTTAGTATATTTTTAGTAGGATCTAGTTACTTTTAGGGATGTTTTCATTAGTTTTTATGTTAAATTCACATTTCTGGACTTTACTATGAGTTTGTGTGTTTTTCTGTGATTTCAGGTATTTTCTGGCTGAAATTGAGGGACTTGAGCAAAAATCAGATTCAGAGGTAGAAGAAGGACTGCTGATGCTGTTGGATTCTGACCTCCCTGCACTCGAAGTGGATTTTCTGAAGCTACAGAACTCAAAATGGCGCACTTCCAATTGCGTTGGAAAGTAGACATCCAGGGCTTTCCAGCAATATATAATAGTCAATACTTTGGCCGAGTTTAGATGATACAAAAGGGCGTTGAACGCCAGTTCTACGTTGCAGTCTGGAGTTAAACGCCAGAAACACGTCACAAACCAGAGTTGAACGCCAGAAACACGTTACAAACTGGCGTTCAACTCCAAGAATGACCTCTCCATGTGTAAACTTCAAGCTCAGCCCAAGCACACACCAAGTGGGCCCCGGAAGTGGATTTATGCATCAATTACTTACTTCTGTAAACCCTAGTAACTTGTTTAGTATAAATAGGACTTTTTACTATTGTATTAAGGATCTTTGATCAGTTTTATGCTATCTTAGACTTTTATGGGGGCTGGCCATTCGGCCATGCCTGGACCATTATCACTTATGTATTTTCAAACGGTAGAGTTTCTACACTCCATAGATTAAGGTGTGGAGCTCTGCTGTTCCTCATGATTTAATGCAAAGTACTACTATTTTCTATTCAATTCAACTTATTCTACTTCTAAGATATCCATTCGCACACAAGAACATGATGAATGTGATGATTATGTGATGCTCATCATCATTCTCACTTATGAACGTGTGCCTGAAAAACACTTCCGTTCTACATGCAACCAAGCTAGAATGAGTATCTCTTAGATATCTAATACAGGGGACCGAGTCCGAGTTATTAGTATCTTCGTGGTATAAGTTAGTACCCATGGATGGCCATTCTTGAGATCCAGAAAGTCTAAACCTTGTTTGTGGTATTTCGAGTAGGATCTGGGAAGGGATGGCTGTGACGAACTTCAAACTCGTGAGTGCTGGGCATAGTGACAGACGCAAAAGGATAGTAAATCCTATTCCAGTATGATCGAGAACCTCCAGATGATTAGCCATGCCGTGACAGAGCATTTGGACCATTTTCACAGAGAGGATGGGATGTAGCCATTGACAACGGTGATGCCCTTACAGAAAGCTTGCCATGGAAAGGAGTAAGACTGATTGGATGAAGACAACGGGAAAGCAGAGATTCAGAGGAACGAAAGCATCTCTATACGCTTATCTGAAATTCTCACCAATGAATTACATAAGTATTTCTATCTTTATTTTCTATTTATTTATTATTATTATTCGAAAACTCCATATCCATTTGATATCCGCCTGACTGAGATTAACAAGATGACCATAGCTTGCTTCATACCAACAATCTCCGTGGGATCGACCCTTACTCACGTAAGGTTTTATTACTTGGACGACCCAGTGCACTTGCTGGTTAGTTGTGCGAAGTTGTGAAGTTATGTTTGGACCATGGTATTGTGCACCAGTTATTGGCGCCATTGCCAGGGAGAGAACGAACAACAAATTTTACAACCTCAGAGTAACAATTTCGCATACCAGTACAGTGAATCTTGGCTCAAATTGATTAATCATTTTGCGAAACCCAATCCCTTCGACCACTTTAAAAGGGTGTTCATCAAGGATAATAAACTCAGCCATTGCCTTCCTACAATCTTCAAAGCTTAGCCATTGACTTTGAAAGTTTTGCCGGCTTCACCTTCTTCACCAACCTTAGGCATATAACCATAAAGTGTACCATTTTTGCCTGCTTTTGTAAATATCCACTTATGAGAAATTTTCAAGTGTTTATTCAAAGAATTTGTGCCATGGCTAGTTGGATGACATAGATATACTTTTCGACAGTGATTACATTTGGCCTTGTGCTCTCCATTGGTCTCGCTAAATGGAAGCTGTTTAAAATGCGTCCAAACATAAGACTTTTTTTCCTTGCGAGTAGCCTGCTGTCCCTCGACAGCAGCAACCTCATGCTCTATGTCCATAGCTTTGTTGTCCTCATTACTTTGGACTGCAATAGAACTAGGATCTCCTCCTCCCATTTGTGTTTATCTAAATATAAAAAAGATTCATATAACAATATATCGAAAAAAAACTAAACATACTTAAACAACTTATCATAAATTCAATATATCTAAATAAAATTGAGTATACTTAAACAAGTGTTCACTGTTCAGTCTCATCATTTAACAATAACAAATGCAAAAAGAATTAAATGTTTAATTTACTAATCCAAAAAATAAAAACAAAACAAATAAGAAAGATTCATATATATGTCGGTCTCATTCTTATTATTGTAAAACTTAAGTGAAATAAGGCATAGAGCCATATATAATAATTGAAGGTAGATCAAACCAACTTATTACTCAATACTCAATACTCACCAAAGCATTATTAGTGGGAGATCAAACCAAAGCATTACTCAATACTCACCAAAGCATTATTACACAATAACATAAAGTGCACAAACCAGGAAATTTAATTTTTAAATAACAATCAAATTTTAAGTGGAAGAGATCAATTACAATTATTAGCGGTGCAAATTATAAAACTAAAATTATTGTTCCTACTTCCTACTTCCAATAATTTGCTAAGGCAGCCAATAATTATAATTGCAAATTATTGTTCCTGCTCCCAATTCCTCTCAATTGTTAATTCCTATCTCTAATCAATAACTTCTTCCTACTTTCATCTAACCCGTAACTCTCATCATTGAAGCATTCAAAATACAAACCAGAAAATTAAACACAAAAAAATCAATTTTGTTAGTTTTTCTCAAAATTAAACCAATTATAGCAAGAAAAATGTCAACGATTTCATTAGTCCTTTCCAAAAATTAACAAACAAAATAGCTGAAATATTTAGCACTCAATAGGCCGGTAGTTGCAAAAAAAATGAAAATCAATGGTTTTTAGCAAAAACAAATTACCTGCTCTGCGTCTTGCGATGAACATTGCGTTGGTGAGAACTCTAAGTCTCTGAGAGATGATTAAAGGCGAGTTACTGGTGCACACGGTGTTTGACGGTCAGCAATTGTAGTGGTTGATCAAACTTGGTGGAGAAAGAGGAAGAAGGTGAAAAAAGCGACAGCGAATAAATTAAAGAAGATTGGTAGTGAAGGAGAGAGTGAAGTAAGATTAAGAAGCACAAATGGCATGGAGGTGTGAAAGAGAAGCTCTCCATTGGTCATTGGGGGCTTGGGGCTACGGCGCTGCGCCTCAGGGAAAGTGGGAAACGAGTTTGAGTGAGAGAGACCGAGAGAGTGTGTTGTATGCTGTGCAGTGTGCCCTAACCCCTGAATATTGTGGGCTATTGGGTTGTGAAATGTGAAGCCTGAGTCCTGAAGAATGAAATTGTGGACATTAAACACAAAGCCAAGAAACAATAAAACATAGTGCATATTTTTTTTATTTTTTCTTACTACACGCACAGGTCCAACGGGCGGGGGCCGGGTGACCCGAAGCTTGGCCCGAACCCGATTTAATAAATAACCGGGGCCATCTATTGAAACCTCGGGTATGACCGGGCTATAACAAAGCCGAGCCAAATTAGCCCCGAAGTCACCGGGCCCGGTCCGGGTCTTCGAGCCGGACTGGGTCTTGTGCACCCCTACCTATAGCTAATTATTTGGTTAGTCATACATTCCCTCCTAATTTTACTAAGCATCAAAGGGACAAGCTTAAAAGTGAGTCCAAATATTATATATGGGATGACCCATATTTATGGAGGTATGGTGCTGACCAGATAATTAGAAGGTGTGTGCCATAATCAGAATTTCAGTCAATTTTAGAGGCTTGCCACTCTTCTGAGAGTGGTGGACACTTTGGACCTCAAAGAACAGCTAGAAAAATTTTAGATTATGGATTCTGGTGGCCTACACTTTTTAAGGATGCAACTATTTTATGTGAATCTTGCTCCCCATGCCAAAGGTTTGGGAATATATCCAAGAGGGATGAGATGCCCCAACAACTTATGTTGTTCTGTGAAATTTTTTATGTTTGGGGCATTGACTTCATGGGTCCATTTCCAAACTCTAGTGGTTTCTTATACATATTGTTAGCTGTTGATTATGTTTCTAAATGGGTGGAAGCAATTCCTACCCGTACTGATGATGCTAACGTTGTTGTCTCTTTTGTTTGAAATAATATTATCTGTCGCTTTGGATCACCACGAGCAATCGTGAGTGATCAAGGCACTCATTTTTGTAATAGGAGCACTACAAAAAAAAGAGTTTAAAATGACATTTATATTACAGTGGATCTTTAGAACCGCCATAATATTCAAATATTATGGCATTTTATGATGCTGCCATAATTAATGTGCATAAAATGACATTTTTGGTGATTCAGGCGGTTTTAAACCGCCATTATCAAAATTCATTATTTAAAAAAGAAGGAAAATAAAATCCTTCTCCAACAAAGGAAAACCCTAACCCAAAAACCCATTACTACTGAAACTAACTCGCGTTGCCACCAAACCCGAAAACGAAGATCTGTGCTCTTCTCCAGTGACTGCTCTGGTGACGATCTGCTCCAGCGACTGCTCTGGCGATGATCCTCTCAGTGGCATTATCCTCTGACGAGATTGTGTGCTCTCTCCAGCGATGATCTCCTCTGGCAGGTTCTCCTCCGGCGGTGCTTCATAAAACTATGAGATCTGTTGCAGAAACTTCATAAAACTATGAGATTTGTTGCGCAAGTGTTTCCTCCAACGATCTTCTCCAGCGGCGATCTCCTCCATCAACGCTTCTCTTCCATTGATGAGATCTGTTGCGCAAGTGTTTCCTGCGGCATCGAGTTATGTTCTGCGACTTCTCCATCTCCATCGAGCTTCGTTGAGCATCTAGGTTAGTATACAAATTTACATTATCTTCTGTTTACTCATGATTTGTAAATATTCCATGTTTTATGCTAACAATGACTATGTCTTATCCTTTAATTCAAGGTTTTCGATTTTATTCCATGTTAGAAGAAATTGGAGGTCAGTCATTCACTAAATTTTCTTCTAATTTTGTTTGTATGTATGTTAGATGATTATGGATTATGATGATATCACGTTTGAGCTCCCTCTTCTGTTTTATTCTTCTTCCCTCTTTTTATTGAAAGAAAGCAACGAACAAAAGAATTTTTGGTTTTAATTGATTTTATTTTTCATTTTCTTGAATTCTTGATGGACCTACATAACTTGATTGAATTTCAATTTTGTTTTGGTTTCGATTGAATTTCAGTGTTGTTGTTGTTATTGTCTTTGAACAACTTTAATTAATTTCTACTGTCAATTTCCATAAATGACAGCATCGTTATGGACTTCTCACTACAAATGGTACTTATCCAGGTCTGTTTCTCATACTTGTCTTTCTTTTGTCATTCTAGAAATTTTGGTTCTTGATTATTCTGAGTATTGATTATTTCCTAGCAAAGCTGGTTGACTTAATGTATGCTCTGCTATGTGGAACTCGTGTGCTTACATTGGTTGTATATTCTATTTAGGAATGAAACAAAATTGGTGATTATGTATGTGGTCACACATTAAATATGGTTAAAGAGTCAGCAAATATATCTCTTAGTCTCTGCCTTATTACCAATAGGGTTTATATTCTGATCAGTGATCACTGCTACACATTTCGATTTGCATACTTTTTATTTGCAGACAAGATTTGAGATAGAAGCCCCTACACATCAGGGAGGCTTCCAACTTTGCAAGGTTGTGGATTCTATTATGCACAAGGTACAGAATTAAGAGTAGGTGCCCCAAAGCTTTCTTTTCTTCTTCAGATGATGAGGAATCTGATTTTGTACGAAGCAGTTTGTATGTGGAAGATAAGAAGCAGATTGAGGTTGAGTGTGTTAAATTAAAAGTTTTAAATCTTTATTTCCTTGACGTTTTGGGTTTTTAGTAGGCTATAGCAGTAAGCAGTGCTTACTTAATTTAATGTAAGTCAATTGTTATGCAGGAAAAATGAGGTCTTTAAGGAAAAGATCATGTCATTCAGAGAAAATATGGCCATTTCAAGAGATGATCCTACCATAAATATTCAAGATCACCCTCCTAGCATTGAGGTACATAATAAGCTAATAGAAATTTTTGTGTTAATCTATAATTTGCAATCATGTGAGAATAAATCTTTGGATTTTGGCAGGTTATGAGAATAAATCTTTGTGAGAATAAAAACATGTACTCACTATCAATTATAATATTTGTAAATTTATATATAAAATGGTTGTGTATGTTTCTAATGCACACAGTAATGTCTAGTATAGGCTTTTATATAGAAAGGGTGTCACTTTGTGGAAATCTCACTATCAAAGGTATTCAACACAATATTTTCCTAGTTTCTTCTCGGCATAAGATTTCAGTTCATTGAGATGTGAGCATTGCCCTTTAAAGTATATTTGAGATGTCATTTCAGTTCATTTAGAAAAAGTATATACATATTTATCTGTAAATAGGTGGTTTTAAACTTCTGAATTTCAATTAAAAAATAATCTGAATAACAGATTTTTTTATTATATATTATATTTTGGTGATAAGAATTTTGTAATTATTTAATCCAAGATGTCTACTACCACAGATATCTAGATCTATATTTTAGGGGATCATGTAACTTCATACTAAGCGCTGAGTGCTTATAATGTTAACCTAGTGATTCATGTTGAAAATTTATGTGATAAATATATATGTATCTTATTTCCAAAAACATCAATATTGCAAGTAAATAGAATTCATGTAAAGCCTCTTTTCCTTAAATTCTGAGTTTATCATGATAGGTATTTGGCATTCAAAGTTCAGATTTAGTATAAATAGAAAATGATAAATCTTTATGCTAAACAGGTCAAAATCTAAATCATAACGAATTCATTCCAACTGAGTAATGCAATTGAGAAGAAAAGAGCTTAAAATATATGTGCGGAATGCAATTGGCTGAAATGAATTCTCCTGACTTCTCAATTAGATTTCTTCCAGTCCCTGGGAACAATTGGGTTGGCAATGTCAATATCAAATGCCCTGAAACAGGACTTGTTGCAGAGTTAAGCTTCACAACGTAATCTTTCCTTGGATTTCGGGGAAATCGAAGAGCAAATAAGGGCAAGATCATTGACTCATCTTCATGGAAAATACTATGTGAAATTAATGGTCATTGGGATAGGTATGAACTATGAAGTATCAATTAGTTACTTTGTCTTTTCTGAAGGGAATACTATTCTAGACTAGAACTTCAAACTTCAAAGCAATGACCACCAATTGTTCATTTGTAAAAATTTGATGTTGCAATTTCTAATACCTTAACATGCTGCAGCACTGTAGCTGTGAAGAACACAATTAATGGAGAAGAAAGAGTGATACTTGATGTAAGAGAAGTCATTTCAGGGCTCCAGAATCCAATTGTTAAGGATTCAAAGGTAGTAATAGTAATTATCTATTTACTATATGAGATTGCTAACTTCCACTCTTTTCATGTAAAAGTTAACAAATCACTTATTCTATTTGTGACATAAAAGTCACTCTTATTATTCTCAATCAATTTGCTAAACCTAAATAAAATTTAATAAGGCTGAAAAAATCCATTATTCACTTGTAGTTTCTAGTGTCAAGAATTTAGGGGCTTTTATTATGTTCCATAACCAATAAGATATGAAACTGATTGTGCATATTTCTCTTCTAACCTGTGATTCTCATATACTTTGATTAGAGTGTGTGGCCAACTGAATCAGCTATTGTTTGGGGCCAAGTAAGTAATCTTATTGTTATATCAAGATTCACTTCTCTCTTGAAATGACCTTTAGTTGACTCCTTTATTTATTTATTTTACATTTATTCATACACTTTTGTAATAAAAATTGGTATCATATCATCATCATGAGGACTTTATATTTTAATCTATTAAAGTACTTAAAACATGAGCTGTGTGAAGTAGAAATCAAATCATATCAATATTCATATCATTATATGTTTCTTTTTATATAATTTTACACCTACTGTGTGATAATTTTTCTATAAGATTTTTTTATATAATTTAGACCTAATGCGGTATGTTTTATTATTTCATACTGTTTTGAGAATTTTCTCTAGTGTATTTAGCTAATTAGCTTATTCTAGTAAGTATTGAGAATTTTCTCTAATACATTCCAAAGATTTTTTACATAGAGATATAAAGCCTGACAACTTCCTCATGGGACTTGGTCGGAAAGCAAACCAGGTAGCTACACGGTTATTGCTTTGTTCAGAGAGAAACATTTTTAGATATGGTATGTGATGCTATGTCTGAGTACAAGTAGATCTTAGCTTATTCATATATATATATATAACAAAATGGAACAGGAGTGATGATTTTATGTAATTATATATTTTTGTTAATGAGGTTTGCCTCCACTTTATCTATTAGTGTAATTCTTATAAAATAAATAAAGAAAAGGAAGAAGATATAATTAAAAAGGATAATTAATGAGTGGTGATTAAGTGTTTTGGAATAACAATTTTGCACTTCATAAAAAAATGATAAAATATTACTTTTTATTTTATTTAAAATAAATGCCCATTTTTTAAAATTTAATCTGTATATATTAATATGTTGGTTGTGTTGTGATGGGTGCAGGAGCAACTTTATGTAAAGGGCTGAATAGAGGATCAGGGACACTGTTAGCAGGGTCTTTGGCATTTATTATTGGATATATTGTAAATGCATGTAGTAGGGTGGTTCAAGCTATTTTCATTGGGGCTGCAGTTTTTCTTATAGGTATATACTTTAAATAATGGTTGTGACAGTTGAGTAGCAAGAAGGTTGTGATGACTAATAATTTTGAGGTTTATGTTGCTATCCTTGAGCCAGGAGCTGTAGCTACTTATACAAAGTTCTTTCCCTATATAAAGAAGAACTATGACTATGGCATAATCATATTCCTCTTGACCTTCAACTTGATTATGGTGTCGAGCTATAGTGTTGACAATGTGTTGAAGATTGCACATGACAGAATCTACACCATTGCTATAGGCTGTGGCATTTGCCTCCTCATGAGTTTGCTCATATTCCCAATTGGTCAGGGGAAGATCTCCATAATTCAACAATATCTCAGCATGGTTAAGTGACAATTATAGCAAATTATCAATTGATATATATATATATATATATAATTAGCACTTAACCATGCTGAGATATGTTGCAATATACAAAGGCTATAAAGCTGTTTTGGATTGAAGCCTCTGGAGAGGACAAATCGTCTGAGGATCCAATATATAAAGGCAATAAAGCTGTTTTAGATTCAAAATCCTCTGATGAAATGTTGGCAAGTCCATTTAATCATTCCTTGGTTCATTATTCCAATGAATTATTGATGATAGAAGATCTTCTAGTAATTTGGATAGGCATTACATGCAAGTTGGGAGCCAAGGCATTCATGTCACAAATTTCCATGGCAGCAGTATGTTAAAGTTGGAGTTGTTCTTCGCCAATTCGGATACACTGTGGTTGCTTTAATGGCTGTTTGAGAACAGAAATTCAGGTAATGCATCAGTAATTTCATAAGTTTGAGCTTTAAATCTCACTAATAGAGTGATATTGATAGTTTAAGGGAGTTGCTCCTGCCATAAACTTTTTTGCATATCGTGTTGTATTGTTAATATTGGGTATTACTCTAATGAGCTTGGCATCCTTCTTAAGCAAATAAGCACTCTAGAAGCAAATAATTAAATGAACATGATTTTCTTTCAGGCAAAAATTGGGCATGAAAATAAGCACTCAGAAAGCAAATAATCAAGACAAAAGAAGGATTGGAGTGAGGACAGAGATTATCATGACAAAGTGCACCAAAAATTATGATGGAGATTTTATGTATTAAAAGCTACATGTTAAGACATTTATAATTAAAAAATTATGTTATGTTAGATACTTTATTTGTATAGAGGTTATTATTTTTTATTTTTAATACTAAAAAATAATATATTATGTTTAATACATTGTTTATGTGTTATATAATATTTTGTTTATGAGTATTGATTTTTTGTTATTGAAAAAATTTAATAAAAAATTATTTGTTTAATTCGATAAGAATGACGGTTAAAATTTGTCTTTGTAAATGATAAAAAATGTCACTTTTATCCGGTAAAAAAGGCGGTTTGTAACTGCCATTTTAAACAACATAAAATGCCATTTTAACTCGGTAAAAATGGCAGTTTCAAACGCCATTTGAACCAACTAAAAATGCCGTTTTAACCAACCAAAATGCTATTTTGCCAGGGTAAAAACGGCGGTTCGTAAACGCCATTTTAACTAACAAAAAATGCCATTTTCTTCCTGGAAATAACGGCGGTTTGAACTGCCATTTTAACCAACCAAAATTGCCATTTTAACCCTGGAAATAACGGCGGTTTGAACTACCGTTTTAACCAACCAAAACCGCCATTTTGACCTTGGAAATAACGGCGGTTTGAACCGCCGTTTTAACCAACCAAAAAATGCCGTTTTATTTGGAAATAATGGCGGTTTGAACCGCCGTTTTAACCTATCCAAAAACCGCCATTTTAACCCAGGGAATTGTGGCAGTTTTCTAAAAACCACCGTAATAACCAGAATGGCGCCCAGAATTACGTCGTTTTCTAAAACCGCCATTTCTGGTAATAATGGCGGTTCAAACTGCCGTAAATACCCAAGAAAACCGCCATTTTAACCAGATTTTTTTGTAGTGGAGATTGACAAGTCTACTAAAGAAACATGGCATTGTTCACAAGGTGGCAACGGCTTACCATCCCTAGACCAATGGGCAAGCCGAGGTGTCTAACAGAGAGATAAAGCACATATTGGAGAAGATTGTCAAGCCTCATAGATGAGACTGGAGTACCAGGCTTGTAGATGCGCTTTGGGCTTATCGGACAACTTACAAGACACCTATCGAAATGAGTCCATTCCGCCTAGTTTATGGAAAGGCTTGTCACCTCCGAGTGGAGGTTGAGCATAAAGCTTTCTGGACGGTAAGGGAATGCAACATGGGATTGGAGAGAGCCGGGGCTAAAAGGAAATTGCAACTACAGGAATTAGAGAACCTTCGACTCGAAGCATATGAGAACTCCAGGCTATACAAAGAAAGGGTAAAGGTTGTGCATGACAAGAATATCAAGAGAAGAGAGTTCAAACCTGGGGACTTGGTTCTCCTTTACAACTCAAAGGTTGAGGCTCATGCAAGGCAAGCTGAGATCAAGATGGGAAGGCCCCTACTCGGTGGAAAAGGCTGAGCCATATGGCGTCTTCCACCTAAGTCATCCCTCAAGCCCCGAATTCATCAAAGTCAATGGTCACCGCTTGAAGCTGTATCATGGTGAAAAGATGAAGAATAATAAGGAGCTAGAGATCTTCCTCTTGGAGGATCCACCAACAGAAGAAGACTGAGCTTATGGACCGTCCAACTTAAGGACGTTAAAGAAAAGTGCTAGGTGGGAGGCAACCCACCATGGTATGATCGTCCCTTTTCATTCTTAGTTTTATCTTATTTTATCAGTGTTAATTCATAAATTCTGCATAATTACCTGCATTCTGCATAAAAAAAAAGATGCGTTCGACGCGCAAGCGTCTATGACGCGTACGCGTCATGTGTGAATGCGCGACATACTAGGATTGAACAGAGAGTTACGCGGGAGTTGAGCAGGAAGCGTGCTTCGTGCACAAGCAAGTCCACGCGTACGCGTCCATCACGCGTGCGTGTCACTCGCAGTTTTGGCAACCCACGCGTACGCATCTAGGACGCTGACAAACGGATTTTTGCTAGTAAAGAATTTACAATAAATTCTCGTTGCTAGTATAGTTTCTAAACCAACAAAGAATCCTTTCGTACAAAAGTTTGGTTTGTCACTAAAGCATACCCAATAAAAATAAACCGAAGTATTTAAACCTCAGGTCGTCTCTCAAGGAATTGCAGGGAGGTGTAGTTTATGATTGGTTATGGGAAAGTATCTTTTTGGGTTTTTTTTGAAATAAGGAACAAGGAAATAAAATGGCAAGAATGAAATTAATAACTAAGAAAACTCTTAGCAAGGTATGAGAATTGGACATCCTATCCTAGTTATCCTTATCAATTGTGATGAGAATTGTTCATTGCTCCCACTTAGTTAATCTCTAACTATGAAGGAAAGTTAAGTGGACCAATCAATTTCATTCCTCAAGTCCTAGTCAACTCCTAAGGAAAGACTAGATTTAGAGGTATCCAAATCAACCAGCAACTTGCAATTATCAATCAACAAAGAAGTTTGATAACTCAAGAGTCTCAAATTACTCAACCAAAGCCAAGAATATTAAAATCTAACTCAAAACTCTTCCAAGCATTTTATCAAACACTTGGAAGGCATAACATAGAAACATAAAAAAGCAATAGGGAATGTAAAATCTAAAACCAACAATTGCAAGCATCAATAATAACAATTAAAGCAAGAAGCAATAAACATGAAATACTCAAATTGTATTAAATATAAAATCAAATCTAACATGAGAATTCATAAACTAAATTAGCAACACAAAGTAATCAATAAGGTAAACAAATAAACTAGAATGCTAAGACAAATAAAAGTAGAAGAGAAACTAATTAAATTAAGATAGAAATCTGAATTTGAGAATAGCTAAACCTAAGAATCCTAAAACCTAGAGAGAGGAGAGAGCCTCTCTCTAGAAAACTACATCTAAAACCTAAAAATTATGTGAATGAAAGTTGTCTAAATGAATTTATTTCCCCACTCTGCAGCCCTTAATCTGTGTTTTCTGGGCCGAAAACTGGGCCAAAAGGAGCCCAGAAATTGCCCCCAGTGAATTCCGATACGTCCAGCACGTGGCTCTGTCACGCGTATGCGTCATCCACGCGTACGTGTCGCTTGGCAAAATTCCTTGTCACGCGTACGCGTTGCTTGTCTTCTGCGCTAGTCACACGTACGCGTCGCTCACACGTGCGCGTCGCTGCCAGTTTCTTAACACTTTATTTTCTCACGTTCCTTCCAATTTTGCATGTTTTCTTTCCATCCTCTAAGCCATTCCTGTCCTATAAAGCCTGAAAACACTTAACACACGGATCACGGCATCGAATGGTAATAAAGGATAATTAAATTTGACAGTTTAAAGGCATAGGAAACATGTTTTCAACTAGGGCTAGGCATGGTTTGGATTTTTATAAATCCAAACTGGATCCATTTCAGAACTAGTTTTATGGTTCATGAAACCAAACCAGAACTGGATTGAAGAGAAAAACCGATTTTAAACCGGTTTGGAAAAACAAAAACCGATTTTAAACCGGTTTTAGAATTTAAATCCAGTTTTATTTATAAACCGGTTTTAAATCCATTTTTTTAAAATCCAAATCTAAAATCCGGTTTTTTTTAAAAATCCAAATCTAAAATCCGGTTTTTTTATAAAATCCAGTTTTAAAACCAGATTTTTTAACCAAAAATTCAGTTTTAAAACCAATTTTTGAAAATCCAGTTTTAAAACCAGTTTCTTTAAACAAAAATCCAATTTAAAAACTAGTTTTTAGAATTTGGTTCTTTATAAATCTAATGACAATAGCTAATCTATATAACATTTAATCATTCTCAAGACATCAAAAGAATACCACTAAAAATCTCTCTAAAACAACAACCACAAAGTATCAAAAGATGCCAAGTTGCCAGCAAAATCATCAAACAACCACAACCTTTGAGGAAAATATATCTGCAAATAACAAAATATACCTTTGTCATTTTAAAACAAATATTTGAATGAAAGTATTAAACCAAATGAGAATATTAAGCATACCTAGTCATCATCAAGATTATCAATTGATGCCGCCATAGAACAAGCACCATCATTAGAGGAAAATATATCTGCCAAGGGAATCAAATTAATTATCAAGTCTATATTCAATAACTTTTAATTGGTAACTAATACCTAAATTCTAAAATAGAAAGATAACAAAAACAAAAATAAAATAAAATGAGAAGAGATATGAAACAATTTTTATACCTTGATCAACTTGTTGAAGAACTTCACCATCATCATCTAAAGCAGAGAAAAGATCTTCCTTAAGCCAATCTCCTGTGCAGACTAAGGCTTCTACCATTCTAGGTGTTAAGGAACTGTGGTATGGATCGAGGACTCTTCCTCCAGTACTAAATGCAGACTTCGAAGCTACCGTAGAAACAGGTATAGCCAATACCTCACGAGCCATATTTCCAAGAATTGGAAATCGGGTTGAGTTGACCTTCCACCAGTTTAGTATATCGAACTTATGGGAGTATGGCTCGCATTCTTCTTGTAAATATCTATCAAGTTCAGATCTTGTATTTGTTCTGCGACCGGTTGCTTGCAGAAAAAAGCCCATGCCATGAAGATCGGTATTAATGTTGTTGGCTTGAATATCTTGCGTATCAGCTTCACTTGCTTCCTCAGAACTTTGGTATTGCTGATAAAGTAACTTTATGCACTTGGACAACTTTGACTTCAATTCGCCTCCTTTTTCTTCTCCAAAGAAGTAATCCAAGAAATAATTGACATACTCAATCTTTTGCATTGGATTAAGTACGATAGCAATCAATAACAACATATTCACCGAATCAGGATTGCCCCAATACTTCTCATACTTAACCCTCATCCTTTCTGCCATTGACATAGTACTAAAATCAACAGAATCACAAGAATGACGAATAAATCGTCCAATTGCAAATACTTCCTTCATATACATATCACTGGTAACATATAAGGTACCAGAAACACGTATAGTGGCATCATTGAACACTCGCAAAAATGGTACAATGGACTCAGCATACTCCCAGTCTGAATTAGAAGGAACACCTCTCCCTTTTCCTCCATTCATCTCTCCTATATAGGTATTATCTTTCAAAGCAAGCAACTCAAATGCTTTGCGATGCTTCAAAGCTACCTCTAACATTTGATAGGTAGAGTTCCACCTAGTCTCAACATCCATGCAAGGCAAGCCTTTATATTGGATTTTTTCTAGTTCAACACACTTTTGAAACCTACTAGCTCTAGATGGAGAAGATCTAACATACTTTACTGCACTACGAATCCTCAAGACCGATTCATCATTCTCTTTCAACCCCTCTTTTACAATTAAGTTTATAATATGTGCACAACACTTCATATGAATAAATTCACCATTCAAAATAATGCTATTCCAAGAATTCAATCGCTGCTTCAGATATTTAATTGCAACATCATTAGACGAGGCATTATCAACTGTTACACTAAAGACCCGATTCAAATTCCAATTATTTAAACAAGATTCAATTGTTGCTCCTATAACCTCTCCTGAATGACTTGTCACTTGACAAAAATTAAGTATTTTTTTATGTAATTTCTAATCCAAATCAACAAAGTGTGCTGTCAAACTCATATAAGTAAAATTTTGAATTGAAGTCCAAGTGTCAGTGGTTAGACATACTCTACCACAATTTGCCGAAAGAAAATCTTGCAACTTCATCTTCTCTTTCGCATAAAGAGCTCCAATGTCACGTGCTAATGTAGTCCGTGAAGGAACTTTGAATCTTGCTTGTAGGGCATGCACAAATTTTCGGAATTTTGGGCTTTCAACGAAGCGAAATGGTAGCTCTTCCCCAATAAACATTTCCACAAGTGCCCTTCGAGCCTCCTCTTGGTCAAATTTGGAAGCACTGGGTGAATTTAAAACACCACGTTCATCTATAGTCGGTGTGGTCGTTGTTTTTCTTCTTTTGTTTGAATCATTATTAGGATTTTGCTTGCATCTTCTCAAATGACCACCCATTGAGCTGGTTCCATTCCCATATTGTATTAAGCTACCACAATATTTGCATTTAGCCTTCTTCTCGGTAGCATTCTCCACATCAAAATGATCCCATACAACTGACCGATTCTTATGAACACATGACGGTGGAGAAGATGGTTGAGTGTTAGCAGACATCCCTGCTGCTTCAATATTACTGTTTTCAGTCATCTTGCTCTGCATATAAAGTAAGGTATACATAACTCAAAATTTGGTGCCAAACATGCTAAAATTAACACAAACTAATCCAAAGAAACAGCCGCCAATAAAACTTCAGCATGATTCATAAACTAATGCATGTTCATATATCTCGCAAGACAGCAGCAGTGTTTAAATAAAAAATTCATATAAATGCAGTATAAAACATAGGTTCAGAACTTCCCTAAACAACAATTAAACATAGGGATATGCAGCCTAGTATATCTAATCTAATCATGCAATTAAACATAGGTTCAGAACTTCCCTAAACAATAATAACATGAAATAAAACTAAGATTCATATAAAAACCAATAAATAATAAAACCAACCATCCATTTTTACTATTTTAGGAAGTTAAGCCAAATGTGAATCAAGAATTATACATTCTACCAAGTGTTGAAAGCTTTTAAGGTTGTTCTTAAGCTTTTTCTGTTCTGAGTATGCACTGAACAATTAACAGACAACACGGTCCAACCATTTAACACTTTTTTTTAAGCCGAAACTTTATCTAAATGTTTCCAACATGGTTCTTCAAGTTTAGTTTAACTCTGAATACCTTGATGAATAATTCCATTCCAAATAATGTATATTTTAGTTTAACGCTGAACAAAATTAGTTCGTTAATAAGCTCTTAATGCAATATATATGCCAATTATATATATATAATTAGACGATTATGGAAATAACCAACACATCAATTTTACAAGCTCAATTCTGCATCAAAGTTACAGCCATTCTGGAAAAGATATGATAATGAAATGTCGAAGAAGGAGAAAATCAAAGGAGCACAGCCATTAATGAATTAATAATTGGGTGGTTAATTTTATGACTCAGAAGCTAAGCAAAGGATATAAATCAAATGGGACATACCACCTTATTATATATATGATATACATGATGCAATTGACATAATTAAATAATAAATCCAATTGCTTCATTTGAATTAGTCTCACTTAGACATTAGCAGCATGCTGCATTAATTTTAGTATACTATATTATAGGGACCCAAATCAAATTTAGGGAAGATGCTTTATAGTAATTGATTATTCAATTCTCCAAAGCATGATTCATGAATCCCATAAAGATTCATGCTGAATTTCTTCCCATTCACTCAACTCCAACATACCATAATCATAATCACAATAATCATGATGATAATTATGATCATGGAAGCCAAACATGAATGCTTCAGCCATTCGCATCCACATTTTTGGCGAGTCTAATGGATGCTTTCTAAACTGTGATTAACAATTTTAATTTGACTTACTAATTTTCTTAGTTTCTAACTATCCTAAAAAATTTGGAAGTTATTATTGAAGAAAAGCCACAATTTCTCCGTTTCCCAAAGTCAAACTCGGGATCTTTCCATTAAATTTTTCTTATTACCTCTGTTGTATCACCCTAATAGAGTTGCATCAGATCACAACAGAGTGATCAACTATCAAATTTCGCAAATATAACTAAAATAATTTCTTGCAGAGTTGCAGCAATATGCATTGTGACCACACAGTACTTAAGATCATATTTATTTTATTGATTCTCAACTATCCTTAAGCTTAATCTCAGCCCCAAGTGTTTGATTAGCATTCAATCATCACAATATAAAATCACATATTCAGAAGATCAATTAAACATTCGCCATAACATAATCAAGCACAAATCCAGCAACACAAACTCAACCAATACAGCTTCATAATTTCAGTTTATATATCATATGATTGAGCTTCTAACTACCCTAACCCTTATTCTTAGTTTGATGTGTTGTATCCTCAGCAATAAACCATTAGCAAAGTGAAATATCCTATGCTTTAACAGTATGCTAGAACTAGAAACCTGGTGCAATGTCTCAACAACAGAGTAGCATGATGAATGAACAGGAACAAAATTCAAAGCTAATTAAAAAATTTAAACACAAGGCAAGGCAAATACCTGGTGCTTGGTGAGCCTCTGCGAATGGCTCTGGTCTTCTTACTTCTTAGGGTGGAGATCAAGAGCTTGACCAAAGGACAACCACACAACCTTGCTGCAAAAAAAAACCCCAAAATAAAAATGGCATTAACGCAAACACTTGATATGCATAACAGCATAAGCAATCAAACCTTGTTCAGTTTTTCAAATTGATGGAATGGAACAGAACAGAAAAGAACATGGAAGCACCTTTGGCAATTTCAACTATATAATCACAAATGTAGTAAATCTCTATCTACCACTCAATTCCTTTTCTCAGATGATAGATTCACTCTGTGGTTCTTCTCTGTTGCTTCACAACATTTCAATCTACCAAATTAATTACTTAATGGTAAACCTATCTAACCTTGAGGGTACCCAGAGAACGGAGAAGAACAGAGCTGGGTCACGGCAAGAAAAGGCGGACGGCGCCTTGAGGTACCCAGAGAACGGAGAAGAACAGAGCTGGGTCACGGCGAGAAAAGGCGGACGGCAGAACCGCGAATGGCGGAACAGAGCAGTGGCGCGACGCGCTTGTGGTGGTGGTGGCAGCTACGAAACTGCAGTGCCAGTTGCCTGCTCCGGTGCGGCGGTGCCGGCTGGCGGCTGCGGGCGAAGGAGAAAAGGATTCGTGAATCGTGACGGTGCTCTGGATCTGGATTTTTTGAGAATCAAAAGTTAAGAATTAGGGTTTTGTGAGATTTGGATTTTAATCTGGATCTGGATCTGGATCCGGATCCGGATTAAAACCGTTTAAATGGATTGGACTTAAAACCAAATTATAAAATAAATTTGGTTTGGTTTGGATTTTTTTTGTTTAAAACTGGTTTTTTTTAAAGGTTTGGTTTGGATTTGGTTTAAAATCCAAATTTTGGATTTTTTTGCCCACCCCTATTTTCAACTATATCACAGAATTAGGAAGGATTTGTAAAACCATGCAAATTATATCAATAAGTGAGCAAAGAATTGAAAAAAACCACTCAAATCAGCACAAGATAAACCATAAAATAGTGATTTATCAATCTCCCCACACTTAAAAATTAGCATGTCCTCATGCTAAACTCAAGAGAAACTATAAAAGAGTGAAGGCAGAATGGTGGAAAGTATGAAATGCAACCTATTTATATGAATGCACTAAATGCAAAATGCTCTTTCCTACTTGGTTTAAAAGTAAATAAATTCTCCAAGAATAAATATAAACTGGATTCCACTAATTCAAATCTCAAAATAAGGTACAAGTAGACTTGCAGAAGAAAATAGCTCATGAAAGCTGGGAACAAGGAATCGAGCATCGAACCCTTACCGGAAGTGTATACACTCTAATCGCTCAAGTGTTTAAGGTTTGATTCTCTCAATTCTCTACTAACCTTGCTTTCTAAGACTTGCTCTTCTTCTACCAATCAACAAATAATTTGATGCACAAATACACATATCAAGAGGTCTTTTAAGGCTCTTTTCATGCATCCCAATTTTGAGTACAACTCATATGCATTATTGCTATCACCATTTACTTTGGGGCATTTTGTCCCCTTTTATTATTTGCTCTTTTTCTTTTCTTTTTTTCCTTTTTTTTTGTCTTTTTATTATTATTATTATTATTATTATTATTATTATTATTATTATTATTATTATTATTATTATTATTATTATTATTATTATCATTATTATTATTATTATTATTATCATTATTATTATTATTATTATTATTCTTTTGTTTTTCTCAATGCATACGATTAAGATATTTAATGTAAGAATATATGCTCAACTATTGTTTTGCACATTTTCACAAGAACATACAACACCCAATTCTTAAACCAAATATTGGCAAACCCAACTTCCCTACACTTAAATCATGAACACTCTCACTAGTCTAAGCTAACCAAGGATTTAAATTAAGGACATTATTTTTTTCCGCTTAGAGTTAGAGATGAGCTAAAGTAAAGAATAAATGGGATAAGTAGGCTCAACATTGGTTTACAAAGGATAATGAAAAGGTTAAGGCCATATGGGTATGTAAGCTCAGTGAAACAAGGCCTCAATCATATAAGTGCATGCATACATCAAACAATGGAAATATAGAATTAAGCAAGACAAAGATCACAATTTTAGAGAGAACAACACACACTAAAACAGAATATTGGTTGATAAAATGCAACCAATTCAAATAGGCTCAAAATCTCATTGGTTTTGTGTGTTCGAGCTCTAAACCATGTTCAAGTATAATATTCCTTCAAACAAGTTCGATAAAAAATTTAATTCAAATTAGTGAAATGCTATAAAAGGTTTCTTGAAAAAGAATTCATCACTTCAACCAGGTAGTGGTAAATTATGCACAAAATCAAACAAACATGCAATCAAACATGCAAATGCAACAACTAACAAATTAACATTGGTGTTGAAAAAGGAAGTAACTAACCCACAGAAGTCGGTATCGACCTCTCCACACATAAAGATTGCACCGTCCTCGGTGCATGCTGAGATGTGCAAGTGGACGGGTTGCTACACTGATGCTTTTCTCCAAAGATTGTGCAGATGGACTTGACTGTCGTCCCGTGTAAAATTTTTCTGTTTCCCTTCCTGGTGGCCATCCTGAAAGAAGAGAAAAGGGAAGAAAGGTAACCCAAAAATAAGGATAAAAAAACAAATAAAGTATGGGTGGGTTGATGCCAAATAACGAGAGTCTCAATTACATGGTAGCTACAACATGTAAGTGAGAAAATAGTAGAAGCAAATGGCATATCAATAGTGCAAAAATTGTAACAATGGGGAAGAGATAATGGGTAAGGAAAGACAATATAAATTCATGTCAATGAAAAAAGAGTACAACTATCATAAAAGATTAGCATTGACTTAAATAATATTACCCAATCGGAATAGAACAAGGCATGAAGCACCAGAGTAATGCAAGAAAAGATGTGACAGTTGAATAAGGACATTTAACACAAATGGAAAAATAATAGACTTAGAAAAGAAAATAAAAACATGCACAAAATTAAAATACAATGAGTGAAGGTATGAAAATATAATAAAGAAAATAGAATGAAAGAGAATAAGGATGAGAAGTCAATGAAAGGAAGAAAAAGTAAGTAAGAAAGGAGGAAGAAAGAAGGAGAAAATATAGAAGAAATGAGAAAGAAATGAAAAACAGGGCGCGACGCGCACACCTGCATCACGCATAAGCGTGAAAACTGAGTTGGCCATGCGACGCGTACACGTCACCCACGCGTACGTGTGGGTAGTCTGAAAGCGAATGGACGCGCACGCATCAGAGACGCGTACGCGTGGGTGATGTTGTGTGATGAGCGGATAATTTATACCCTTTTGGCATTGTTTTTAGATAGTTTTTAGTATATTTTAGTTACTTTTTATTATATTTTTATTAGTTTTTATGCAAAAATCACATTTCTGGACTTTAATATGAGTTTGTGTGTTTTTTTGTAATTTCAGATATTTTCTGGCTGAAATTGAGGGACCTAAGCAAAAATCTGATTCAAAGGCTGAAAAAGGACTACAGATGCTGTTGGATTCTGACCCTCCAGCACTTGAAGTAGATTTTCTGGAGCTAAAGAAGACCAATTGGCACGCTCTCAATTGCGTTGGAAATTAGACATCTTGGGCTTTCCAGCAATATATAATAGTTCATACTTTGCCCGAGATTTGAATACCCAAACTGGCGTTAAACGCTAGCCAGAGACCCTTTTCTAGAGTAAAACGCCATAACTGGCACCAAAATTAGAGTTAAACGCCCAAATTGGCATCCAAGCTGGCGTTTAACTCCAAGAATGGCCTATGCACGTGAAAGCTTCGATGCTCAGCCCTAGCACACACCAAGTGGGCCCCGGAAGTGGATTTCTGCACTATCTGCACTTAGTTACTCATTTTCTGTAAACCTAAGTTACTAGTTTAGTATAAAAACTACTTTTAGAGATTCATTTTGTAACTCATGACATTTCAAATTTCATATTGTATCTTCTATGGCATGAGTCTCTAAACCCCATAGGTGGGGGTGAGGAGCTATGCTGTGTTTCAATGGATTAATGCAATTAATACTGTTTTCTATTCAATCACGCTTGATTCTATTCTAAGATACTCACTCGTACTTCAATATAGAGAATGTGATGATCCGTGACACTCATCATTATTCTCAATTCTATAAACGTGTGCCTGACAACCACTCCCGTTCTATCTGAGCTCAACGTAGTCATTGGGCGACAGCTTGAGTGCGTATATCTTGGGTTTCTAATCTCACGGACCAAGTCCATGAGATTAAAACCTTCGTGATAGAGGCTAGAACCAATTGGAAGCATTCTTGGGATCCAGAAAGTCTAAACCTTGTCTATGGTATTCCGAGTAGGGTCTGGGAGGGGATGACTGTGACAAGCTTCAAACTTGGGAATGTTGGGCACAGTGACAGTGCACAAAAGGATAGAGAGATCCTATTCCGACGCTAGTGAGAACCGACAGATGATTAGCCGTGCGGTGGCTGTACCTGGTATTTTTCACCCGAGACGAGAAATCCGACAGTTAATTAGCCCTGCAGACATCGTACCTGGTATTTTTCATCCGAGAGGATCATACAGCTTGCCATTGAAGGAAGCCATGCGTGTTTGGAGAAGAAGACAGTAGGAAAGCAGAGATGCAGACGACAGAGCATCTCCGGAACTTCAACCTGTTCCTCATTACTGAATCACAAGTACCATTAAATTCATGTTATTTACTTTTCCTAAACAAAATTATTTTTATCATTAATCTCCTGACTAAGAATTGCAAGATAACCATAGCTTGCTTCAAGCCGACAATCTTCGTGGGATCGACCCTTACTCACGTATGGTATTACTTGGACGACCCAGTGCACTTGCTGGTTAGTTGTGCGGAGTTGTGAAAAGTGTGATCACAATTTCGTGCACCATTGTGCCTCTAGCACAGTGCCAGCTCCAGACCATCACAAATCTCTGTTCAGTATGCTTTTATGCCGATTTTCATTCCCACGCGTACGTGTCGTTGATGCTTGCGCGTGGGTTGAAAAATTTGCAGGAGACGTGTACGCATGAGGGACGCGTACGCGTGGTGTGGCTTGTGCGCCACGCACCTGGTGCATGAAATTGTGATCAAACTTTTCACAACTCCGCACAACTAACCAGCAAGTGCACTGGGTCATCCAAGTAATACCTTACGTGAGTAAGGGTCGATCCCACGGAGATTTTCAGCTTAAAGCAAGCTATGGATATTTTGTAAGTCTTAGTCAAGAGATTAATGAGAAGAGTGATTGTATTTATAAAAAATAAATAACATGAAATAAATAGTACTTGTGATTCAGTAATGAGAAACAGGATGAGGTGTTGGAGATGCTCTGTCGTCTGAATCTCTGCTTTCCTGCTGTCTTCTTTTCCAAACACGCATGGCTTCCTTCAATGGCAAGCTTTATGATCCTCTCGGATGAAAAATAACAGGTACGATCTCTGCACGGCTAATCAACTGTCGGATTTCTTGTCTCGGATGAAAAATACCATGTACAGCTACCGCACGGCTAATCATTTGTCGGTTCCCATTAGCGTCGGAATATGACCCCTGTCCTTTTGCACACTGTCACTGCACCCAACATTCGCAGGTTTGAAGCTCATCTCAGTCATTCCTTCCCAGATCCTACTCGGAATACCACAGACAAGGTTTAGACTTTCCGAATCCTAGAAATGCTGCCAATTGGTTCTAGCCTATACCACGAAGGTTCTAACCTCCAGACTCGGTCCGTAGATTAAAAACCAAAAAGATACGCACTCAAGCTGTCGCCCAATGACTACGTTGAGCTCAGATAAAATGGGAGTGGATGTCAGGCATGCGTTCATAGGTTGAGGATAATGATGAGTGTCACGGATCATGATATTCTCCATATTGAAGTACGAGTGAGTATCTTCGAATAGAATCAAGTGTGATTGAATAGAAAACAGTAGTAATTGCATTAATCCATTGAAACACAGCAGAGCTCCTCGCCCCCACCTATGGGTTTAGAGACTCATGCTGTAGAAGATACAATATGAAATGTAAAAAATGTCATGAGTTGTAAACTGAATCTCTAAAAGTAGTTTTTATACTAGACTAGTAACTTAGGTTTACAGAAAGTGAGTAACTAAGTGCAAATAGTACAGAAATCCACTTCCGGGACCCACTTGGTGAGTGTTTGGGCTGAGCTTTCAAGCTTTCACGTGCATATGCCCAAAGTTGGAGTTAAACGCCACCCTGGGTGCCAAAATGGGCATTTAACGCCAAGAATTATGCCAGTTCTGGCGTTTTACGCCAGATAGTTTTAGGCTGGCTTTGAATGCCAGTTTGGGCTATCAAATCACGGGAAAAGTATGAACTATTATATATTTCTGGAAAGCCCAAGATGTCTAATTTCCAACGCAACTGAGATCGCGCCAATTGAGCTTTTGTAGCTCCAGAAAATCCACTTCGAGTGCAGGAGGTTCAGAATCCAACAGCATCTGCAGTCCTTTTTTTTTTTCAGCCTCTGAATCAGATTTTTGCTTAGGTCCCTCAATTTCAGCCAGAAAATACCTGAAATTACAGAAAACACACAAACTTGTAGTAAAGTCCAGAAATGTAATTTTTGAATAAAAACTAATAAAAATATAATAAAACTAAAAATAATGCCAAAAAGGGTATAAATAATCCGCTCATCACAACACCAAACTTAAATTGTTGCTTGTCCCCAAGCAACTAAAAACAAAATAGGATAAAAAGAAGAGAATATACAACAAATTCCAAAATATCAATGAAGCTTAGTTCCAATTAGATGAGCGGGACTAGTAGCCTTTTTGCTTCTGAATAGTTTTGGCATCTCTGTTTATCCTTTGAAGTTCAGAATGATTGGCATTCATAGGAACTCAGAATTCAGATAGTGTTATTGATTCTCCTAGTTCAGTATATTGATTCTTGAACACAGCTACTTTATGAGTCTTGGCCATGACCCTAAGCATTTTGTTTTTCAGTATTACCACCGGATATATAAATGCCACTGACACATGACTGGGTGAACCTCTTCAGATTGTGACTAAGCTTTGCTAGAGTTCCCAGTTAGAGGTGCCCAGAGCTCTTAAGCACACTCTTTTGCTTTGGACCACGACTTTAACCACTCAGTCTCAAGCTTTTCACTTGGACCTTCATGCCACAAGCACATGGTTAGGGACAGCTTGATTTAGCCGCTTAGGCCAGATTTTATTCCTTTGGGCCCTCCTATCCATTAATGCTCAAAACCTTAGATCCTCTTTACCCTTGCCTTTTAGTTTAAAGGGTTACTGGCTTTTTCTGCTCTTTTTTTTTTCACTGCTTTTTCTTACTTCAATAATCAATTTTATGATTTTTCAGATTATCAACAACATTTCTCTTTTTTCATTATTCTTTTAAGAGCCAACAATTTTAACATTCATAAACTTCACTATAAAAAATATGCACTGTTCAAGCATTTATTCAGAAAACAAAAAGTATTGCCACCACATCAAAATAATTAGACTAATTTCAAGATAAATTTCGAAATTATGCACTTCATGTTCTTTTGCAAATAAAAACATTCTTCATTTAAGAAAGGTGAGGGATTTATGGAATCATTCATAGCTTTAAGACATAGACTCTAAACTTTATTGATCAAGGAAAAAAATATGACATCAAATAAACATAAAAGCAGACAGATAATAATAAAAGAAAGGAAATTAAGGACATAAAAATAAATGATTCTAATACTAATGCTTATGTAACTCTTAAAATAGGTTTCTAATAATAAAAGTTATCGCAGAGTTATGACTCAACAACCTTGATTTTGAGGGGTAGGTGCTCCTTCAATCTGTGGGACGTCCAACTCTTCAAGAGATAGCTTCTGACGCTTTAGCTCCTGTATTTCATGCCCTTGTTTCTCTTGTTCTATGAGCATTTTGCAGAGCATGCTGTTTTGATTCTGTTGCTCTTCTTTGAGTTGATTCACAACTTCTTGCAGCTTGGTGACAGATGCTTCTAAGCGGGCCCAATAGTCAAATTGAGGAATTTCTGGGTGGAGCTCATGCGCCCCCCTCTTGATAAGGTTATCTTGAATTTGAGGTCCATCCATCACTTTTTTAGTGATTGGGCGTTCAACTGTGATATATTCATCCACACCCATCTGTACCCCTACAACTTTGCATAACAGACTAATCAAGCTTGGGTAGGCCAATTTGGCCTCAGTGGATTCCTTGTTTGCAAACATGTAAATTTCAACACGGATCAGCTGATGAATTTCTACCTCCTTCCCCAGCATAATACAGTGAATCATCACTGCTCTCTTGACAGTGACTTCAGATTGGTTGCTGGTTGGGAGTATAGAACGCCCAATGAAATCCAACCAACCTCTAGCAACTGGTTTGAGATCACCTCTCTTTAGTTGTTTTGGGACACCTTTTGAATTAGTAATCCACTTGGTTCCAGGGAGGCATATGTCCTCTAGAACTTGATCTAGCCTTTTGTCCTTGGCCATTCTCCTATTAAAGGACTCTAGATCATCTTGTAGTTGAGGAAGTTTAAGAACCTCTCTCACTTTGTCAAAGTGGAAGTAAATAACCTTCCCTCTGACCATAGTCCGAAAGGAGTAGAAAGCAGTTCCCTCTAATCTTTGCTTTTCTGTCATCCATAGATTTGTATAAAATTCCTGGACCATGTTTCTTCCAACATGTATCTCAAGATTAGCTTGGACTTCCCAACCCCTGTTTTGAATCTGCTCTTGGATCTCTGGGTATTCATCTTCTTTCAGATTGAACCTAACTTCTGGGATCACTGATCTTCTGCACACAATTTTGAAATAATGGTCTGCATGTTCTTTGGTGCAGAAGTTCTCGTGCATCCAACGTGGTTTTGGAGTGCTTTCTTTCTTCTCTCTTGAAGCGGTTTGTCTTCCTTTGGGTGCCATGAGATTGGTTTGTTTTAACTCGGGGATCACAAAAATCACACCAAACTTAGAGATTTACTTGCCCTCAAGAAAAATAAAAAGAAAGAAGATGAATAGATGGAGAGAAGGATTCGAATGATGGAGTAGAGAGGATGGCCGAATGTATAAATAAAGGGGAGGGAGGGAATGGGTTCGAATTTTTTTAAGAAAAAAATATGATTTGAAAGATATGATTGATAAAAAGATAATATGAAAAAGATTTGAGGAAGTTAGATCTGAATTTTTATTTATGCATCTATGAAATAAAAGATAATATGAATGAGTTAAAAAGATTTGAAAAGAAATTGGAAAGATGAATGAGTTTTGAAAAAGAATTGAAAAGAATTGAAAGAGAATTAAAAAAGAATTTATAAGATTATGAATTTTTGTTAATGAAAATTAGAAAATGAATGTTTGTAATGTTTAGATGCAGAAAATTTTGAATTAAAACATGAAAATTTGAAAAAAATTGAATTGGAAACGAAATTACCTCTCCCCTAGCTGTTCTGGCGTTAAACGCCCAGAATGATAGCCAATATTGTTTACCTCTCCCCTAGTTTGCTCAATATTGCCTTCAAGATAATGTTTGATTCTTTGTCCGTTAACAATGAACTTTTTGTCAGAATCAATATCTTGAAGCTCTACATAACCATATGGTGACAAACTTGTAATCACATATAGTCTCCTCCACCGGGATTTCAATTTCCCAGGGAACAATCTGAGCCTAGAGTTAAACAGCAGGACCTTCTATCCTGTCTCAAAGACTCTAGATGACAGCCTTTTGTCATGCCATCTTTTTTCTTTCTCTTTATAAATTTTAGCATTTTCGAAAGCATTGAGTCTGCCAGCTCATTCAACTGGAGTAATCTCTTCTCTCCAGCTATCTTAGCATCAAGGTTTAGGAACCTGGTCGCCCAGTAGGCCTTTTGTTCCAGTTCCACTGGCAGATGATAGGCTTTTCCATACACAAGCTGGTATGGAGAGGTCCCTATAGGAGTCTTAAATGCTGTTCTATATGCCCACAGAGCATCATCCAGACTTCTTGCTCAATCTCTTCTACGGGTACTTACAGTCCGTTCCAGGATTCGTTTCAGTTCTCTATTCGAGACTTCAGCCTACCCATTTATCTGTGGATGATATGGAGTCGCCACTTTATGGTTAATTCCATATCGGACCAGAGCAGAGTCAAGCTGTTTATTGCAGAAATGAGTGCCTCCATCATTGATCAGTATCCTAGGGACACTTAACCTGCTGAAGATATACTTCTAGAGGAACTTCAACACTGTCATAGTATCATTAGTAGGTATTGCAATTGCCTCTACCCATTTAGATACATAGTCTACTGCCACCAGAATATAAGTGTTTGAGTATGATGGGGGAAAGGCCCCCTGAAGTCAATAACCCATACATCAAACAACTCAATCTCTAGGATCCCTTGCTGAGGCATGGCATAATCATGAGGCAGATTACCAACTCTCTGGCAACTGTCATAGTTACGTAAAAACTCTCGGGAGTCTCTATAGAGAGTAGGCTAGTAGAAACCACATTGGAGAACCTTTGTAGCTGTTCGCTCACCTCCAAAGTGTCCTCCATATTGTGATCCATGGCAATGCCATGGGATCTTCTTTGCCTCTTCTCTAGGCATACATCTGCGGATTACTCCGTCTGCACACCTCTTAAAGAGATATAGTTCATCCCACAAGTAGTACTTTGCATCAGAAATTAATTTTTTTATTTGTTGCTTACTGTACTCTTTGGGTACGAATCTCACAGCTTTATAGTTTGCAATGTCTGCAAACCATGGTAATTCCTGAATGGCAAAGAGTTGCTCATCTGGAAAGGTTTCAGAGATCTCAGTAGGAGGGAGGGATGCCCCTGCTACTGGTTCTATTTGGGACAGGTGATCTGCTACCTGGTTCTCTGTTCCTTTTCTGTCTCTTATTTCTATATCAAACTCTTGCAGAAGCAACACCCCATCTTATGAGTCTGGGTTTTGAATCCTGCTTTGTAAGGAGATATTTTAGAGTAGCATGGTCAGTGTACACAATCACTTTTGATCCCACTAAATAAGATCTGAACTTGTCAATGGTATAAACCACTACAAGCAACTCTTTTTCTGTGGTTGTGTAATTCTTCTGTGCGTCATTCAAAACACGGCTAGCATAGTAAATGACGTGCAGAATCTTGTTACGCCTCTGTCCCAATACTGCACCAATGGCATGATCACTGCCATCACACATTAGTTCAAATGGTAATGTCCAGTCTGGTGCAGAAATGACTGGTACTGTGACCAGCTTAGCTTTCAGTGTTTTAAATACCTGCAAACACTTTGTGTCAAAGACAAATGGCGTGTCAGTAGCTAGCAGATTGCTCAGAGGTTTTGCAATTTTTGAAAAATCCTTTATAAACCTCCTATAGAATCCTGCATGCCCCATAAAGCTTCTGATTGCCTTAACATTGGTAGGTGGTGGTAATTTTTCAATTACCTCTACTTTAGCTTGATCTACCTCTATTCCCTTATACAAAATTTTGTGCCCAAGGTCAATTCCTTCAGTCACCATAAAGTGACATTTCTCTCAGTTTAAAACCAGGTTAGTCTCTTGGCACCATTTTAGAACAAGTGCTAGATGGTCAAGACAGGAACTGAATGAGTCTCCAAATACTGAGAAGTCATCCATGAAGACTTCCAGAAAATTTTCTACCATATCAGAGAAAATAGAGAGCATACACCTCTGAAAGGTTGCAGGTGCATTGCACAGGCCAAATGGCATTCTTCTGTAGGCAAATACCCTAGATGGACATGTGAATGCTATTTTCTCTTAGTCTTGAGGATCTACTGTAATTTGGTTGTAGCCTGAATAGCCATCCAAAAAGCAGTAGTATTCATGGCCTGCTAGTCTCTCTAGCATCTGGTCTATCCTTCCTGGTGGCTGTATTGAGCCTTCTGTAGTCAATACACATACGCCACCCTGTAACTGTTCTTATATGAACCAGTTTATTCTTTTCATTATGAACCACTGTCATGCCTCCCTTCTTGGGGACAACTTGGACAGGGCTTACCCAGGGGCTATCAGAAATAGGATAAATAATCCCAGCCTCTAGTAACTTAGTGACCTCTTTCTGCACCACCTCCTTCATGGCTGGATTCAGCTGCCTTTGTGGTTGAACCAGTGGCTTGGTATCATCCTCCAATAGGATCTTGTGCATGCATCTGGCTGGGCTAATGCCCTTAAGATCACTTATGGACCACCCAAGAGCTGTCTTGTGTGTCCTTAGCACCTGAATTAGTGCTTTCTCTTCCTGTGGCTCTAAAGTAGAGCCTATGATTACTAGAAAAGTGTCATCTTCTCCCAAAAATGCATATTTCAAGGATGGTGGTAGTGGTTTGAGCTCGGGTTTAGGAGGCTTCTCCTCTTCCTAAGGAGTTTTCGGAGGTTCTTTTGTTTTCTCTGGTTCCTCCAGATCAGGCTGAACATCTTTAAAAGTATCCTTTAGCTCTAATTCAAGACTCTCAGTCATATTGACCTCTTCTACCAGGGAGTCAATAATGTCAGTGCTCATGCAGTCTTTTGATGTATCTGGATGTTGCATAGCTTTGACAACATTTAATTTGAACTCATCCTCATTAACTCTCAGGGTTATCTCCCCTTTTTAGACGTCAATGAGGGTTCGTCCAGTTGCTAGGAATAGTCTTCCTAGAATGAGGGTTGCACTCTTGTGCTCCTCCATTTCCAGTACTACAAAGTCAGTGAGAAAGGCAAATGGCCTAACCTTGACAATCATGTCCTCAATTACGCCTGATGGAATCTTAATGGAGCCATCAGCAAGTTGAAGGCATATCTGGATTGGTTTAACTTCATCAGTCAAACCAAGCTTTTTGATAGTGGATGTAGGTATTAGGCTGATACTTGCCCCAAGATCATATAGACCTGTCTTGGTATAAGCACCCTCTAATGTGCATGGTATCATAAAGCTTCTGGGATCTTTAAGCATTTCTGGTAAGCTTTTCAGAATGACTGCACTGCATTCTTCAGTGAGGAAAACTTTTTCAGTTTCTCTCCAATCCTTCTTTTGACTTAAGATCTCTTTCATGAACTTAGCATAAGAGGGTATTTGCTCAAGTGCCTCTGCAAACGGAATATTTATTTCAGGAGTCCTGAGATAGTCTGCAAAGTGGGCAAATTGTTTATCCTGTTCCACTTGGCGGAGTTTCTGAGGATAAGGCATCTTGGCTTTGTATTCTTCAACCTTAGTTGCTGCAGGTTTATTTCCTATAGAAGGGGTTGGAGAAGCCTGCTTAAGGGGGTTGTTATCAGCACTTGCAGGTATCTGATCCCTTATTGGCGTTTGAACGCAAGAATTGGGTGCTTTTTGGGCATTTAACGCCAGCTTGCCACCCTTTTCTGGCGTTTGAACGCCAGATTTGGCTACCCATTGGGCGTTTAACGCCAACTTTTCTCCCTTTTCTGGCATTTGAATGCCATAATCATTCCTCTTTGGGCTCTTCCTGTCCTCAGAGGGAATTTGGGCAATGGCATGGTCATCCTCTTTCAGTTGTTCCTTCCTTGGCTTTCTCTGTCTTGAGTTGAGACATTCAATGTCTTCTCACTCCTTAATTGAATAGCTTGGCATTCTTCTATTATCTGTTTAGATAACTGCTGTCTTGTCTAATTTAATTATTTTTCCATATTCTGGTTAGTATCTTTGGTTTCTTGCATCATCTCTTTAAATTCTGCTAACTGTTTTGTTATAGAAAATAATTGCTGATTGAGTTCAATAATTTATTCTGGAATACTAAGTTTAGTGGATATTGCCTCAGCCTCTTCTTTCATGGAGGACTCACTACTTAAGTACAGGTGCTGATTTCTAGCAACTGTATCAATGAGTTCTTGAGCCTCTGTAATTGTCTTTCTCATGTGCATAGATCCACTAGCTGAGTGGTCTAGACATATTTGGAACTTTTTTGTAAGCCCATAGTAGAAGATGTCTAACTGCACCCATTCTGAAAACATTTCAGAGGGCATTTCCTTAGCATCCTTCTGTACCTCTCCCAGGTGTTATATAGAGATTCATTACCCTCTTATTTAAAGCCTTGGATGTCCAGCCTTAGCTGTGTCATCCTTTTTGGAGGGAAATATTGATTTAGAAATTTGTTTGATAACTGTTTCCATGTTCTTATGCTTGCTGTGGGTTGGTTATTTAACCACCTCTTAGCTCGATCTTTTAAAGCAAATGGAAACAGTAATAACTTGTAGACATCCTGATCTACTTCCTTATCACGTACTGTGTCAGCAATTTGTAAGAACTGTGCCAGAAACTCAGTAGGTTCTTCTTGTGGAAGACCAGAATACTGGCAATTATGGGTGGTATACAGATACTACTCCTATATGCAGCAGTAGTGGGGTTAGCATATGACCCCAGAGTCCTTTTGGACTGTTCATTTCCACTTAGGTCCATGATGGAGAAAGGGAGATGATGTGGATTGCAAATAAGCTATATTTTTGTTTTTATTTAATTTAAGGATAAACTGAATAAAAGGAAATAAGATAAAATAAAATAATTTGGAAAATGGAATATAAGTTTCAAATATTAAAAGAAAGAAAAAATAAAATAAAAAATTTCGAATACTAAAAAGGCTAATTAATTAAAAAAAATTTGAAAAATTTTGGATACAATTCTCGAAAATTGAAGAAAGAGAAAGTGGTTAGGGAGTTTTGAAAAAGATATATCTTAAAACTAAAGATACTTGTAAAATTAAATAAATAAAAGAAAAGATTTGAAAAATATATCATTTTAAAATTTGAAGATTGAGACTTTCTCAACAAGAAAACACCAAACTTAAAATTTTTCAATCAAACTAATAAAATAGGACAAGTAATTCGAAAATTATAAATAAAAAGAAAAAGATTTTGAACAATTTTATAAAAGATTTTCGAAAAATAATAAAAGAAATTTGTAAAAGAATTTGTTTTGAAAAAGATTTAACAAGATAATTTTTTTTAAAATTGAAGTTTTAACTTGCTTAACAAGAAACTACCAAATTTTAAAAATTTTGACTAAATCAACTAAGGAATTCGAAAATAATGAGCAAATAAAGGAAAAAATATTTTATTGAATTTTTGAATTTAGTGAGGAAAGAGAAAAATAATAAAATGACACCAAACTTAGAATTTTTAGATCAAAACAAAGAAAGCAAACAAGGAAACTTTGAATGTCAAGATGAACACCAAGAACACTTTGAAGATCAAGATGAACACCAAGAATAATTTTTGGAAATTTTTAAGAAAATAAAAACACAAAGGACACCAAACTTAAAAATTTTTATACTTTGGACACTAATAATTCGAAAATGCACAAGAAAAACAAGAAAAGACACAAAACAAGAAAAACTAAAGATCAAACAAGAAAAATAAACAAGAATAACTTGAACATTAAGAAAGAACTAAGAACATATAATTCGAAAAATTGAAAGAAAAATAAAATCATGCAATTGACACCAAACTTAAAACAAGAAATTAAACTCAAACAGCAGACTAAATTATGAGGTTATTGGTTTTAAAAATTTTCGAAAATAATTTAGAAAAAAAATAAGGATTTTAAAATTTTAACCAAGAACAATAATAGAAGACTCAATTTTAGTGACTCTAAACCAAAAAAAAAAGATAAATTTTTCCTAATCTAAGCAACAAAATAAACTGTCAGTTGTCCAAACTCAAACAATCCCCGGCAACGGCACCAAAAACTTGGTGCACGAAATTGTGATCACACTTTTCACAACTCCGCACAACTAACCAGCAAGTGCACTGGGTCGTCCAAGTAATACCTTACGTGAGTAAGGGTCGATCCCACGGAGATTGTCGGCTTGAAGCAAGCTATGGTTATTTTGTAAATCTTAGTCAGGAGATTAATGATAAGAGTGATTGTATTTATGAAAAATAAATAACATGAAATAAATAGTACTTGTGATTTAGTAATGAGAAAAAGGCTGAGGTTCCGGAGATGCTCTGTCGTCTGAATCTCTGCTTTCCTACTGTCTTCTTCTCCAAACATGCATGGCTTCCTTCAATGGCAAGCTTTATGATCCTCTCGGATGAAAAATACCAGGTACGATCTCTGCACGGCTAATCAACTGTCGGATTTCTCATCTCGGATAAAAAATACCATGTACAGCTACCGCACGGCTAATCATCTGTCGGTTCCCACTAGCGTCGGAATATGACCCTTGTCCTTTTGCACACTGTCACTGCACCCAACATTCGCAGGTTTGAAGCTCATCTCAGTCATCCCTTCCCAGATCCTACTCGGAATACCACAGACAATGTTTAGACTTTCCGGATCCCAGAAATGCTGCCAATTGGTTCTAGCCTATACCACGAAGGTTCTAACCCCCGGACTCGGTCCGTAGATTAGAAACCCAAGAGATACGCACTCAAGCTGTCGCCCAATGACTACGTTGAGCTCAGATAGAACGGGAGTGGTTGTTAGGCACGCGTTCATAGGTTGAGGATAATGATGAGTGTCACGGATCATCATATTCTCCATATTGAAGTAGGAGTGAGTATCTTAGAATAGAATCAAGCGTGATTGAATAGAAAACAAGAGTAATTGCATTAATCTATTGAAAAACAGCAGAGCTCCTCACCCCCACCTATGGGGTTTAGAGACTCATGCTGTAGAAGATACAATATGAAATGTAAAAAATGTCATGAGTTGTAAACTGAATCTCTAAAAGTAGTTTTTATACTAGACTAGTAACTTAGTTTTATAGAAAGTGAGTAACTAAGTGCAGATAGTACAGAAATCTACTTCTGGGACCTACTTGGTGAGTGTTTGGGCTGAGCTTTCAAGCTTTCACGTGCATATGCCCAAACTTGGAGTTAAACGCCACCCTCAGTGCCAAAATGGGCGTTTAATGCCAAGAATTATGCCAGTTCTGGCGTTTTACGCCAGAAAGTTTTAGGCTGGCTTTGAACGCCAGTTTGGGCCATCAAATCTCTGGTAAAGTATGAACTATTATATATTTCTGGAAAGCCCAAGATGTCTACTTTCCAACATAATTGAGAGCGCGCCAATTGAGCTTTTGTAGCTCCAGAAAATCCACTTAGAGTGCAGGAGGGTCAGAATTCAACAGCATATGCAGTCCTTTTTTTCAGCCTCTGAATCAGATTTTTGCTCAGGTCCCTCAATTTTTTAGCCAGAAAATACCTGAAATTACAAAAAAACACACAAACTCATAGTAAAGTCCAGAAATGTAATTTTCGAATAAAAACTAATAAAAATATAATAAAAGTGACTAAATCATACTAAAAACTACCTTAAAAAAATGCCAAAAAGGGTATAAATAATCCACTCATCAGCACCCCTCCCGCGCGTCTCTCGCGCAACTCTCTGCCTAGTTGTGCAGACACATACGGCACGTGCGCGTCGTTGATGCTTGCGCGTCGATCCCTTCTCCTTTTTTTTATAAATATGTAGAATACAGGTGATGATGCAAAAATTATGAATGAACACTAATAAAAATAAGATAAAATAAAACTAAGAATAAAAAGAGACGATTATACCATCCACCTAGCACTTTTAGTTAAATTCCTTAAGTTTGACATTTGGTGAGCTCCTTGTCAGGGCGGCTTGTGCTTGAACTCATCTTGAAACTTCCACCAATGCTTGGACTTCCAATAGGTTCTAACATCTCCAAGTGAATTCACCAAGCCTTGATGAAGTTCTTCACAGGCCTTGAGCTCCCAAAGTTGATCCTCTTGTATGCTGGGATCCCAAATCTTGTTTTCACACCCGTCTTCTAGTTGATCATCATGATTCCAGCCAGGTGGTTCAGCCTTGGAATTCTCATTTAAGCGCCCAAACATTCTCCTAGACCCATTTAATTGAGAATTATACCAACCCTTGCATTTAGGCCTTGAGCTTCCAACCATAACGAACCTAGGATAGTGTTGCCAACCGCTAACCATCTCCCTTTTACTCTTAAAACCGCAGATAGCTCTAAGTTGTCCATCCATTTTAAGCAGACCATATTCAAGTGGGAAGGTATAGTTGAAGGATAAGAATTTTACCCACTTGAATGTTGTGTTGGATGGTAGTGGCTTGGGGGGAGGTATCTCCAGTGGTAGCCTTGCCAATGTATGCTTCACTCTCTTGGGCTCATCTCTGATGGTCTCCATCTCTTGACAAGCTCCTGCAACAGTAACCTCTTCCTCTAGTTCAATGGGAGAGGGTTCAATTGTAGGTGAAAACTCATTAATTGTTGAACCCATCTCGTGATCAACCGCTTCCAAGTCTTCAACCATGATATGCCTTGGAGGTTGTACACCCTCCTCAACATCAAATTCAAACGTCTTGGAAGGAGGCTCGATGACTTGAGTTTCCCATGGAGGTTTCTCATCTCCTAAGTCTTCAATCACTTCCTCTTGTTTAATAATTTCGGCTTTCTCCACTTGCTCTAGTACAAAATCCAACTCCTTCTTGATGTCTCCCCTCACCAGTTCTTCAGCTACTCCTTCATCTTCAAGCCGATCCCTTCTCTCTTGTCTTGTGTCACTAGCATTATTAGGATGATGTTGCTCTTGGATTGATGCATCCACATGGGATATAAGAGTTTGGAGAGCAGAGGTGAGACTAGTGAGGGTAGAGGCAAGTGTGGTTTGAAGCTGTATTTGTCCTTGGCGAATAACACGAAGGGTGTTGCTATCTAGTGGAGGTCCATAATTTTGGAGAAATGGTTCATAGTGGGAAGGTGGTTCTTCTTGGTGAGGGCATGGAGATGGTGGATATGGAGGTGGTAGTTCTTGAGGGTAATTGTATTAGAATGGGGGTGGTTCTAAGCATGGCTTGTAAGGTTCATATGGTGGTTGATATGGTGGATAAGGGTTAGGATCATATGGAGGTAAGTGGTGGACAGGGGCTTGTGAGTAGGGTGGTTCAAAGCTATGTTGAGGAGGTGGTCCATAGGTATGTGGTGGTGGTTGGTGACACGTATAAGAAGGACTACCACATCCATTCGATTGGTATGCATTAGGATTGGAGTTATACCTGTATGAGACTGGAGGAGGTTGTTGCCAAGAAGATTATCTATAAGCTTGTGGCTCCTCCCAACCTTGATTGTTCCATCCTTGATGCATATCCTCATTGTAGCTTCCATTTCCTGCAACATAGTTTGAACCAAACTCATAGCCAAAGGAATGAGAATTCATAGTAGCAAATAAAAGAAAAAACTAATAAAAATAAGCAACTAATTGTCTTCTGTGCTAGTCATGCGTACGCGTCGCTCATGCGTGCGCGTCGCTCACGCGTGCGCGTCACTGCTAGTTTCTTCACACTTTATTTTCTCGCATTCCTTCCAATTTTGCATGTTTCCTTTCCATCCTCTAAGCCATTCCTGCCCTATAAAGCCTGAAAACACTTAACACACAGATCACAGCATTGAATGGTAATAAAAGATAATTAAATTTGACAGTTTAAAGGCCTAGGAAACATGTTTTCAACTATATCACAAAATTAGGAAGGATTTATAAAACCATTCAAATTATATGAAAAAGTGAGCAAAGAATTGATAAAAACCACTCAAATTAGCACAAGATAAACCATAAAATAGTGGTTTATTAGAGGCGCACGCGTGGACATGAAAATCGGCGTAAATATGTGTTTGAACAGAGAGTTATGATGGACTGGCGCTGGCACTGTGCGAGAGGCACAAATTCATCCACGCGCCTTTTCCCTGGCGCGTCCGCGTCATTCTCGCTTTAAGACCATCCACGCGTACGCGTGGAGTACACGTGCACGTCGTATGGGCCGCATCACTAAACTAGTACGCCGCCCAGATTTCAGTTTCCCCCGCTCTCTCTAATCCTAATTTCCAGTCAATCCTAATTCTTCCTTCTTTCTTCCTCCTTCTTTCCCTCTTCTTACTTCTTACTTCCTACTTCTTTCTTCTTCCTATTTTCATCTTCTTCCTCAGGTTTCTTTTCTTCCTCTCCTCTACTCTTTCATTCTTCTTTCATTTATTGCATTTAATTATTTTTCTTTCTTCTTAATTTTATATTAGCTTAAGTTATTTATGGTTTCTTTTTCATTATTTTATCATGCATTTTTATGTTGGTGTTGGAGCTCTATTTGGGTCTTCTTTTATTATATTTGAGCTTGTGAATATTATGAGGAGTGATTTGACAATTGACATTTAATTTTGGGTCTCATATACACTTGGATTAATTATTTTAATTCATATTTTAACTTGCACACCAAGTGTTTATGAAAAAGCTCTCATGGCATTCTGAATTCTATTCTCTTTTTACTCTTACACTTTAATGCCTCTTTTTCACAACACTTGCAATCCAAATGTATTGGGATTATCATTCACAATTGTCAGCATACAAGTGCTCTTTAATTTGGTACATTTAATAATTGATGCTTGAGTCATGCTTCTCATGCCTATTACTTGCATGCTTTTACCCTCTTGCATCTAATTGTTATGAATTGCCTTCATGATTTTACTTAATGTCTTCCATGCATGTTGTAGCTACTATGTATAGGACATCCCTTTTCCTTTGGCATTCATTATTACTTAGACTTTCTTCCTTTCAATTGTTAGTTATCTATACTTGAAATTAATTCTCTTTCTTCCTTCTTTAGTATGGCCACTAAAAGAGGAAAGGAGAAGGCTTTTGAAAAGCTACCGGCAAGGAGAGAAACTAAGAGAGCACCGGCTAAGGCACCACCATCTACAAGCGTCAAGCTGCCAACAAAGCGGGTAAAGAGGATCATCAAAGTTGATGAAGCGGAGAAAGCCTTTCCCGCACGGGACTCCACACGGTTCACTAATCGTTACTACGAGCAAATGTTCCCCATCCTAGCCGGGAGGAACTACAATAATGAGCATCTACTCATTCTCCCAACACATTTTGTTGATTTTGTGGAGCCCCGCATTGAGCGAAGACAGTGGAGATTCTTGAGGAGGCATCCACGGGAGGCCAACCTATCATGGGTAGTTGAATTCTACTCCAACTTCTACTCGCCTACCCTACAGACTGTCTATGTTCATCAGCAGCAAGTCCTTGTCTCCGAGGATGCCATACAGAGAGCACTAGATCTTCCACCTAGCATATCAAGAGGCCTAACTTAAGTGCCAGATGTATCAGTTTGACTGAGACACCGTCCTTGGCGTTATAGCCCAACCTGGCAGCACGTGGATCTACGGGCAACACCGGTCAAACCTGGCAGCACCTGCCTTTTCCCGCATTAGTTTCAGATTTAGTCTCTGCAGCAGGTGTTTCCTATTGGGCTGGGGACACGAAGGTCATGATCCCTAGAGCCGATCAGTATGTCCCGAATGGGAAGTACATCAGACCCCAGTTCCCTCTGCGAGCCAGCCTCCAAGCCCATCTTTGGACATTCCTCCTTCTTCTACTCCACCATCATCCACACCATAAGTACCATTCACCCATCAAATATTCCTTCAGATCCTTCAGAGGTTCGACCAGCAAGACCGGCGGATGGAGCAATTGGAGCGCCGCAACAAGCGCCGATACAACTATCTAAAAGAGCTCATTGTCAGTACTCACCCACCTCCGAAACAGAAAGACACCCCGGACTCCCCTTCACCTAGTAGCACAGGGATCCATGACGAGCCAGGCAGTGGAGGCGATGCTTCTAGCCCTACCTTGCTCCTTACTAATGGCACGGAGGACCGTGCCAAGCCTTAAGTGTGGGGAGGTCAGTCCTTGACTTCCGGAGGTAATCTCTCTCTCTTAACACCAATATTTTACTCTTTCTTTTGTTAGATAGGATAGATTGCATGATAGTAGTTGCTTGCATGTATGTTTTGCTTGGTTGAAGTAATAAGTTTCTTTTCAAGACCCTATTTTATAGTATTTCACTAATTCAAATTAAAATTTGTGTTAAACTTGTTTTAAGATTGTAATTTGGAACATGGTTTATAGCTAAGAACACACAACCTGTGAGATTTTGAGCTTAATTATATGGTTACATTATTTAACCATAATTTTTATTCTTGTGTGTTTTCTTCTCTATGATTGCAATCTATGGTTTGTTCCATTCTATATGTCCATTGTTTAGTGTATTTGCATGCATACATATGATTGAGGCCATCATTTGTTATTAGATCACTTATCCCAAATAGCCTACCGTTTCATTTACCTTTGCTTGCCACTTTGAGCCTTTTAATCCCCATTTGTTCTTTATATTACCACATCACTAGCCTTAAGCGGAAAAATAATTAATTACCTGATTTGAATCTTTGGTTAGCTTAAGATAGTGTGTGTCAACTAAGTGTGGGGAAATATGGGAACTTGGGTTGATGAGAATGTGTTGTGTTTTTATTGACAAAAATATTGGGAATTTGGGTGCTTGCTCATGTGAAATCAGAAAAACCATATGCATTGATATATTATGTCTTCATTCATGTTTAATTTAAGAAAAAAAAGAGAAAATAAAAGAAAGAAATAAATGAATAGGGGACAAAATCACCCCAATGCTAAGTTCAATAAAAGATCAATGCATATGTGGTGAAATCAAAAGTTGATACATGAGTATATGATGCAAAAGTGGGATTTTGGGTAGCTAGGCATGATTTTAGAATTATATAGAGTGTGTGTGTGTTAGGTGAGAACTTAGGTTAGTCAAAGATTCAAATTTTAGCTCACTTAACTATACATATATCCTCACCCCTTGCCTTAGCCCCATTACAACATTGAAAAAGACCTCATGATGTTGCATTTGTACACTAAATATTTGTTGATTGGTAAGATGAAGAACAAAGTTTTAGAAAGCATGACTAGAGAAGAGTAGAGTGGATTAACCCTAGATACTTGAGCGATTATAGTGCATATATACTTCCAGTGAGGGTTCAATGCTTAATTCTGTGTTCCCGGCTTTCATGAGCTCTCTTCTTACAAGTTTACCTGTCTTTTATTGTGTGATTTAAATTAGTGGAATCTGATTTATATTTGTCTTAGAGGACTTGTTTATTTTTAACCAAGTAGACAAAAACATCTTAGCATATAGTTGTATTCACATACATAGGTTGCATTGCATGAGTCTTACTTTCCCCCATTCATTCTTTTGGTCTCCTTGAGTTTAGCATGAGGACATGCTAATGTTTAAGTGTGGGAAGATTGATAAACCACTATTTTATGGTTTATCTTGTGCTAAATTGAGTGGTTTTTATTAGTTCTTTGCACACTTATTCATACAAATTGCATGGTTTTACAAATCCTTCCCAATTTTGTTCTATGATTGAAAACTTCCTTCCTAAGCCTTTAAATTGTCAATTTTTAATGTCTTTTTATACCATTCGATGTCGTGATCTGTGTGTTAAGTGTTTGCAGGCTATATAGGGCAGGAATGGCTTAGAGGATGGAGAGGAAGTTTGCAAAAATGGAAGGAACATGAGAAACAAAGGAGATGACCAGCGAGGATCGACGCGCACGCATGGCTCACGCGTGCGCGTGACTTGGAGCTTTTCACAGTGACGCGTACGCGTGACTAATGCGTATGCGTGATCAAAAAATTCGCATTGCGACGCGTACACGTGACTGACGCGTATGCGTGACACGCGCAGAAGACCATCAACGCGTACGCGTGACTTACGCGCACGCGTGACGTGCGCCACTTGCTGAAATTGCAGAAGACGCTGGGGGCAATTTTGGGCTGGTTTTTTACCCCATTTTCGGCCCAGAAATACAGTCTAGAGCCAAAGGACAAGCAGAGACTCAACACACATTCACATTTACACAGTTTTAGTTTTTAGTTTTGAATCTTAGAGAGAAAACACTACTTCCTCTAGGGTTCTTCACATTCATAGATTTTTACTTTTTATGCTTTTGAATTGGATCTTGAGAGAGTTACTACCTTCAATTGAAGTCTCTATCATTACAGTTTGCTTTCTTATTTCCTTACTCTTTTACTTTCCATTCAGTATGTTCAGAGTTACATATGGATATCTTTGATTTTGGGAATCATTAATGCAAGAGTTATTTTTACATTTAATTTCATTATTTGTTTGATCATTTCCAATTAATTTATTAGCTCAAAAAAATGCTTTTACTAAATTAATTTTAATTACCATGTCTCCTTTCTACTCCCTCTACATGTTTGCGAAGGTGGCATCCATGTCAATGGAGTAGGCTCCCAACTTGACTTTGGAGTTGATTAATAGGAGACCCTTGAGTTGGAACACTCAAGTGTTAATTTGTAATTGGAAATTGTTGGCTGACTCTCTAGTCTCTAACTCTAATCCTTCCCTAGGAAGAGATTAGGACTTGTGAATCAGAGTTGGTTAGTTACTTGACTTTCCTTTATTAGGTAAGGGATAACTAAGTAGAACAACAACCTCTTACTATTATACTTGGGAAAATTCAACAAGGATAGAAATTCCGATTAATCTTCTCCTAGTCAAGGCTTTTATTTTAATTATATAAAAATCTCTTGTTAACTTTTATTGCTTTAATTAATAGTCATTTATTTGCCTATTCCTCAACTCTAAAAATTTCTCAGAAAATTCCTGCCCAATAAATTGCACTCTTTTTTCAACTCGTTGGGAGACGACCTGGGAATTCTACTCCCAGTATTTTATTCTTAAATTGTGACAACTCATTTTAAATTGATAAGCAGAATTTTCGTCGGTTAAGAACTGTACTTGCAACGCTGTTTTCATTATAATTTCTTAATCGGCAATTTTCCGCCCGTCATGTATTATTCTCTTTCTATTTTTGTAATATTTGATTTGCTTGATTCTATATATCCATTATTTTGTGTATGAATTCATTTATATAATTAAGGTCGTTGTTTCATTTAGCTCACTTACTCAAATAGCCTTACCTTTCATCTACCATTGTTAGCCAATTTTGAGCCTATGTTAAACCCTCTTTTATTCTTTAATGTAGCACATCACTATCCGTAAGTAGAAAATAATAAATATCCCTTGTTTGGACCTTTGATTAGCTTAGGCTAGTGAGAGTGTTTATCATTCAAGTGGGAGAAATTTGGAAACATTGGTTGAGGTAAAAGTGTACTTTGAGTTTTTGATTGAAAATATTGGGAATTGGGTACATACTCATGCATCAAATGTTTAAACCATATACATTGGTACCTTTGTATATAATTCATCAAAAAAAGAAAAAAGAGAAAAAAAAAGAAAAATAAAAAAAAAAATAGAAAAAGAAAAAGAAAGAAAAAAAGAACCAATAAAAGGGAACAAAAGATTCAAATTTCAAGCTCACTTGACCAAATACAATCATTACCTTGACCCTAGCCCCATTACAACCTTTGGAAAGTCCTCATGATATTTGTATGCATGCATTGAATAATTGTTGATTGTTAGATGAAAAACAAATCTTAGAAAGCATGATTAGAGGATAAGTTAGTGAATCAACCCTATACACTCGAGTGACTAGAGCGGATACACATCCGGTGAGGGTTCGATTGCTCAATTACATGTTTTCACCTATGATCATATATTTTCTTGCAAGTTGTAAATTCTTTTAAATAACTCAAATCAATTGTGGATTTGACTTGGTTGTTAATACCTTTAGCCCTCATGTTCATACAAGTATGCTTGGAAATTGACTTATTTTGACCAAGTAGTGCATGCATTTAGATAGATTGTATTTAGATAGAGTGCATATAAATAGTTTGCATTGAATAAATGTTGATACCCTTTGTCTCTTTCTTGAGTTTAGCATGAGGACATGCTTAGTTTAGTAAGATTGGTGAATTGGGTGAAACTCCTTCACCACCCTCGGAGGCTAACCGACGCCGAGCTCGCCTAATAAATGAAACGATTCTTTCAATTTCAGGATCAAATGGGGCTAAGCTCGGATTCGGTAATGAACGCGTCATTCAATGAAAGAAACATAGAGATCATGGCAACAAAATATATTAAGCAAAATACTAATAAATACTACTAATAACCAAAAAGCACACAAATAAGAGATGCAATTATGAAAATATGAATATATTTACACCAACCAATAACTTAGCACACATATGCAACTCCCCGGCAACGGCGCAAAAACTTGACAAGCGGATAAATGTCGGTCAAGATTACCAAAAAGTTTTCTTCCAAATCAAGTCGCACAGTATAGTCTTAATCGACGAGATTTCCGCTAGTCAAACTTAAAAAGTGTGTCACAATTAAAATTAATAACTGGGAGTAGAATCCCGAGTTGTTTTCCTAGGAGTTGACACAAGATGCAATTTATTGGCTAGAATTTTCTGGAGATTTTCGAAGTTGAGAACAAGAAAAATAAATAACTAGAAATTAGAGCAATAGATAACTAGCAAGAGTTGTAAAATAATTAATATAAAAGGTCTTGGTTAGGGGTGAGAATCGAAATTTCTACCCTTATTGTCTTTCCCAAGTGTGATGGTAAAAGTGCATTGCTCTCACTTAGTTATCCTCTAACGATTGAAGAAAAGTCAAGTGAAACAATTAACTTTAACTCACAAATCCTAGTCACTTCATAGAGGAAAACTAGAGTTGGTGAGTTTCAAGCTAAATAGCAATATTCAATTACCAATCAACACTTGAATATAACAATTTAAGTGGCTCCAATTACTCAACCCCAAACCAAGCAAGGAAACCCACTCCATTATCATGGATGACATTTCCTCAAACACTTGGTGAGAAAAGATAAAAGACATGATAAAAAATAGGAAAATAAGTCAATTCAAATTACCACTGAAAATAATTAACAAGAACAAAATAAGCGATAACAATAAATATGGAAATAACTCAATGCATTAACAAAATTCAATAGTAACAAGATCCAAACATGAATTCAAGTAACCAAATAAAAAAGAGTAATAAAAGAATTAGAGAAGAAAACTATAAGGAAAATGACTAGAAATGAAGGTAACCACAGCTTCTCTCAAGATCCGAGTGAAAAGTAAACTAAGAAAACCAAAACCTAGAGAGATGTAGGAGTTTCTCTCACTAGAATTCAAAACTCAAAAACTAAGCTCAAGTGTGAAAACGTGTCTTATCTCAACTCCATCCCAGCCCCAGCAAATTCTGTTAATAGCAGCACGTGACGCTCGTCACGCATACGCGTCGATGGGCTCTGCACTGGCCACGTGTAGGCATCAGTCACCTGTACACGTCAGTGGTCGATACTCCTGGTCACACGTACACATCAGTCATGCGTACGCGTCGCTTGGAAGATTGCTTGATCACATGTACGCTTCAGCCATGCGCCCATCGCTTCCAGCTTCTCAAATCTTCAAATTCTTGTGTTCCTTCCACTTTAGCATGCTTTCTCTTCATCCTCTATGCCATTCCTGCTCTATAAAACCTATAATCACTTAACGCACATATCACAACATCGAATGATAATAAAAGAGGATTAAAAATTGGCAATTTTAAGGTCTAGGAAGCATGTTTTCAATCATAGCACATAATTAGGAAGGAATCTTAAAACATGCAATTTACATGAATAAGTGTGAGGATAGTTGACAAAATCCACTCGATTCAATACAAATTAAGTCATAAAATAGTGGTTCATCAGTTGCACCACAGGTTTAGTGTCATCTTCTAGCTGGATCTTGTGCATGCATCAGGTTGGACTAATGCCCTTAAGGTCATTTATGGTCCACCCAAGAACTGTCTTCTGTGTCTTTAGCACTTGGATTAGTGTTTCTTCTTCCTGTGGCTCTAGAGCAGAGCTTATAATCACAGGGTAAGTGTCTCCATCTTCTAGAAATGCATATTTCAAGGATGGCAGTAACGGTTTGAGCTCGAGTTTGGGACGTCTATCCTCTTCTTTAGGAGCTTTTAAAGTCTCCTCCATTTCTTCTGGTTCCTCCAAATTAGGCTTGGCATCATAAAAGATGTCGTTCAACTCTTCTTCGAGTCTCTCAACTATGTTCACTTCTTCTACCAGAGAATTAATGATATCAATGCTCATGCATTCCTCTGAGGTATTTGCGTGCTGTATCGCTTTGACAGCATTCAGCACGAATTCATCCTCATTGACTCTCAGGATTACTTCCCTTTTCTGAACGTCAATGAGGGTCTGACCTGTAGCTAGGAAGGGTCTTCCTAAAATGAGGGATGCACTCTTGTACTCGTCTATTTCCAGCACCACAAAGTCTGTGGGGAAAGCAAAGGGTCCAACCTTAACAATCATGTCTTCCACCACACCTAGTGGAAGCTTGACAGATCCATCAGCCAACTGAAGGCATATGCGGGTTGGCTTGACTTCTCGAGTCAAGCAAAACTTCTTTATTAATGATGTAGGCATCAGGTTAATGCTTTCTTCCAGATCACATAGGGCTGTCCTTGTGCATGCATCCCCTAGGGTGTATGGTATCATGAAGCTCCCAGGATCCTGAAGCTTCTCTGGTAAGCTCTTCTTGATTACTGCACTGCAATCTTCAGTGAGGAGGACTGTTTCTACCTCTTTCCAATCCTTCTTATGACTTAATATGTCTTTCATGAACTTAGCATAAGAAGGTATCTGTTCAAAAGCTTCTACAAAAGGGATCTTGATCTCTAGTGACTTGAGATAGTCTGCAAAGCGGGATACTATTTATCTTTTTTTGCTTGATAGAGCTTCTGAGGAAAGGGCATCTTAGTCCTGTACTCATCAACCTTAGTTGATGTAGGTTGAGTGCCTATAGTACTGGAAGGGGGTTATTGGCTTGCTTAGGGGGGTGTTATCAGCACTTGCACGTGTCTGATCACCCCCTGCTTGGGCGTTCAACGCCCTTGCTACCTCCTTCCTCGCGTTCAACGCCAGAAGTACTGCCCCCTTCCAAGCGTTGGATGCTAGTAGCATTCCTCTCTGGGCGTATTACACTATAGGTGCCGCACTAGCACAACGCGATGGTAACGCCCCTTACACTATAGCATATGCTTCAAAAACCTTAGATTCAGCTCAGTCGAATTACACCACTACCGAAAAAGAGCTTTTAGCCATTGTACTTGCACTAGATAAGTTTTGACCTTATTTGCTAGGCTCTAAAGTAATGGTGTATTCGGACCATGCCACTTTGAAATATTTGCTGAAGATGAAGGAGTCAAAGCCTAGGCTAATTAGGTAGATATTGCTAGAATTTGACTTGGAGATCAAGGATAGAAGTGGGACCCAAAATTTGATAGCAGACCATTTGAGTCAACTTGAACATTTAACCTTGGACCATACTCCTATCAATGACACATTCCCCTTAGATACCTTGCAAGCAATATCCCAAAGTGCTCCCTGGTTTGCCCCAATTGCTAATTACTTGGTCGCTCGCATTTTTCCCCCATAATTTTTGAAGCATCAAAGGGATAAATTAAAGAGTGATGCTAAGTATTATCTTTGGCATGATTGATGCACCACTATTTCGTGGTACATTTTATGCTAAATTGAATGAATTTTATCCATTATTTTCACACTTATGCATATAAAGTGCATGTTTTATATTTTCCTTCCTAATTCTGTGTTTTGATTGAAAATATGCTTCTTTGGCCTTAAAATTGCTAATTATTGACCTCTCTTATTACCATTCGATGTCTTGATATGTGTGTTAAGTGTTTTCAGGCTTTATAGGGCAGGAATGGCTTAGAGGATGGAAAGAAAATATGCAAAAGTGGAAGGAACGCGAAAAAATGAAGCTTTGAGAATCTGGCAGCGACGCGCACGCATGGGCGACGCGTATGCGTGCCTAGCGCAAAAGAAAAGCGACGCGTACGCGTGACATGCGCCACGTGCAGAAATGTGCAGAAAAGCGCTGGAAGCGATTTCTAGGCTCCTTCTTGGCCCAATTCCAAGCCTGAGAACACATAATAGAGGCTGCAGAGTGGGAGAATCATTCACACAATCAATTCATTCACAATTTTAGATTTTAGATGTAGTTTCTTAGAGAGAGAGGCTCTCTTATCTCTCTAGGTTTCAAGATTTTAGGTTTAGCTTTTCTTAATTTCAGATTTCTACTTTACTTTACTTTAGTGTTCTTCTACTCTTGTTAGTTCTAGAACTTTAGTTATCTATTTCTCTTGTTGAATTGTTTATTTCCCCAATTTGGTTTATGAACCTTTCATGTTAGATTTGAATTTATATTTAATGTAATTTGAGGTATTTCAGGTTTACTGCTTCTTCCTTTATTTGTTATCATTGATGCTTACAAATTGGTTGTTTAGATCTAATATTCCTTGCTAGTTTCCTATATTTTTATGTCATGCCTTCCAAGTGTTTGATAAAATGCTTGGAAGGGTTCTAAGTTAGATTTTTATATTCTTGGCTTTGGTTGAGTAATTGGAGACTCTTGAGTTATCAAACTCCCTTGTTGATTGATAATTGAAAGTTGCTGGTTGATTTAGATCCCTCTAAAGCTAGTATTTCCTTAGGAGTTGACTAGGACTTGAGGAATCAAATTGATTGGTCCACTTGACTTTCCTCCATAGTTTGAGGTTAACTAAGTGGGAGTAATGAACAATTCTCATCACAATTGATAAGGATAACTAGGATAGGACGTCCAGTTCTCGTACTTTGCCAAGAGCCTTTCTAGTTATTGATTTAATTCTTGCAATTTACTTTTCTTGTTCCTTATTCAAAAACTCAAAAAGATACAATCTCATAACCAATAATAACTACACCTCCCTGCAATTCCTTGAGAGACGACCCGAGGTTTGAATACTTCGGTTATTAATTTTTAGGGATGGAATAATCAAGGTTGGGAGAAGCCACAAGCTTATAGACAATCTTCTTGGTAACAACCTCCTTCGGTCTCATACAGGTATAACTCCAATCCTAAGGCATACCAATCGAATAGATGTAGTAGTCCTTCTTGTACGTGTCACCAACCACCACCACATACCTATGGACCACCTCCTTAACATAGCTTTGAACCACCCTACTCACAAGCCCCTTTCCACCATTCACCTCTATATGACCTTAAGCCTTATCCACTATATCAACCACCATATGAACCTTACGAGCCATGCTTAGAACCACCCCCATTCCAACACAATTACCCTCAAGAACCACCACCTCAATATACACCATCTCCACATCCTTATCAAAAGGAACCACCTTCGTATTATGAGCTCTTTCTCCTAACAAATGAACCCTCCTATCCAACCCAACCTCCATTGGATAAGAACACTCTTAGTGTTATTCACCAAGGGCAAAGAAAGCTTCAAACCACACTTACCTCCATTCTCACTAGTCTCACCTCTACTCTCCAAGATCTTATATCCCGCATGGATTCATCATTTACCCCCAATATTCAACCCTCAAGCTCTAGTGCACTTCCTTTTTAACCACATAATGATCTCTCCATCCCATCACCACCCTCCATGGAAGAACACCCACATCCATCAATCCAAGAGTAACACGATCCCAATTATGCTAGTGACATAGAACAAGAGAGAAAGGGTCGTCTTAGGGATGTAATGGATCGGTTTCATGAATTTATACTTCAAAAGAAGCAAGAGGAGGCCCAAAAGGTGGAGGTAGGGGAGACCCTTGAAGATGAAGCAGTTGACGAATTAGTGAAGGTTGGACAAGAAGGAAGCTCCATCATTGAAGACAACTCTATACTAAGCGACATAAAGGAGGAGTTTGATTTTGTATTAGAGCAAGTGGAGGAAGCCGAAATTTTTGAAGAAGAGGAAGTGGTTGAAGACTTAGGAGATGCAGAACCTCCATGGGAACCTCCAGTCATAGAACCTCCCTCCAAGAAGTTTGAAATTGATGTTGAGGAGGGTGTACAACCTCCAAAGCATATTATAGTTGGAGAACTTGAAGAGGTTGATCAAGAGATGGATTCAAAAATCAATGAATTTCTATTCAAGTGGGTAAAATTCATATCCCTTAGCTTTCTCATTCCACTTGTATTTGGTTTGCTTGAGACAGATGGGGAATTTAGAGCTCTTTGTAGTTTTAAGAGTAAAAGGGAGATGGTTAGTGGTTGGCAACACCATCCTAGGTTTGTTATGGTTGGAAGCTCAAGGCCTAATTGCAAGGGTTGGTATAATTCTCAATTGATTAGGTCTAGGAGGATGTTTGGAAGTTTACACAAGAATTCCAAGGCTAAACCACCCGGATGGAATCATGATGATCAACTTACAGACGGGTGTAGAAACAAGATTTGGGATCCGGGCATACAAGAAGATCAAATTTGGGAGCCCTTAGCTTGTGAAGAACTCCATCAGAGCTTGGAGCTATTAATTTTGAAGAATGGATCTTATTGGAAGTCCAAGCATTGGTGGATGTTCAGAGATGAGTTCAAGCACAAGCCACCATGAAAAAGAGCTCACCAAATGTCCAACTTAAGGACTTTAACTAAAAGTGCTAGGAGGGAGACAACCCACCATGGTATGATCTTTCCTTTTTTATTCTTAGTTTTATTTTATTTTCTTGTTATCAGTGTTCATTCATAATATCTGCATCATCACCTGGATTCTACATAAAAAAAAAACTGTGACCGACGCGTAGACGTCAATGACATGCATGCGTCACATGCATTAATAAGTTGAACAGAGAGTTGCGATGGAGACGCGTGGGAAGGGTGCGTGGCGCACAAGCCACGCCACGCGTACGCGTGCCTCACGCGTACGCGTCCCCTGCAAAATTTTCAAACCACGCGTAAGCGTCAGCGACGCGTACACGTGGGCATGAAAATCGGCGTCATTGGTAAATTGGACAGAAAGTTGTACGGCCACCGTGCTGGAAGCGTGCGAGTAGCCACGCGTACGCGTGACCGACGCTCGTGCATCATTGTTCATCTTCGGCCACCCACGCATAAGCGTGGGGGACGCGTCCGCTTCGCATGGCTGATGCAGTTTTCACGCGTACGCATGACCTGCGCGCTCGCGTCGCGTCCCGTTTCTCATTCCCTTCTCCTTTCTCCTCTCATTTCTCCTTCTTTCTTCCTCCCTTCTTACTGTCTTCTTCTTTATTTCTTTAACTTCTCATCCATATTCTCTTTCCACTTCTTTCACTTCCTGCATTTGTATATTTTTCTTCCTTGCATTTTAATTTTGTTCATATTTTTATTTTTTTCTACATTTATTATTTTCTCCATTGGTGTTAAATGTTCTTATTCAACTATTGTACCTCTTCTGGTATTATTTTGGTGCTTAGTGACTTGTTTTACACTGTTGGGTGATATTATTTATCTATAAATGCCAATCTTTTATGACACCTGTGTTCTTTTTGCATTGACATGAATTTATATTGTCTTTCATTACCTACTATCTCTTCCCTATTGTTGCACTTTTTGCGCTATTGATATGCCATTTGCTTCTACTATTTTCTCACTTGCATGTTGTAGCTACCATGTACTTGAGACCCTCATTATTTGGTATTAACCCACCCATACTTTATTTGTTTTCTTATCTTTATTTCTGGGTTATTTTTCTTCCTTTTTCTCTTCTTTCAGGATGGCCACTGAGAAGGGAAAAGGAAAGCTTCTTAATGGGGGCAACCAACGAGTCAATCTGCAAACTTTTTGGAGAAAATTATCAGTTGTAGCAGCCCGTCCACTTGCACATCTTAGCATGCACCGAGGACGGTGCAATCTTTAAGTGTGGGGAGGTCGCTACCGACTTTCATGGGTTAGTTATTTCCTACTTCAACACCAATGTTTAGTGTTCCTTGTTAAATTAGTTGTTGCATTTGCATGTTTGATTTTGTGCATGTACTTTTACCACTACTTGGTTGGAGTGATAAATTCTTTTTCAAGACCCTTTTTATAGCATTTCACTAATTCAAATTAAAAATTTGTGATAAACTTGTTTGGAGATTGTAATTTGGAACATGGTTTATAGCTAAGAACACACAACCAGTGAGATTTTGAGCTAAATTGAATGGTTACATTATTTAACCATAATATTTTATTCTTGTGTGTTCCTTCTCTATGGCTGCAATCTATATTTTGTTCCATTCTATATGTCCATTGTTTAGTGTATTTGCATGCATACATATGATTGAGGCCATCATTTGTTATTAGCTCACTTATCCCGCCTACCCTTTCAATCAACTTTGTTTGCCACCTTGAGCCTTTTAATCCCCATTTGTTCTATATTTTACCACATCACTAGCCTTAAGCGGAAAAATAATTAATTACCCCAATTGAATCTTTGGTTAGCTTAAGATAGAGATTGTGTGTCAATTAAGTGTGGGAAACTATGGGAACTTGGGTTGATGAAAGTGTACTGTGTTTTATTGACAAAATATTAGGAATTTAGGTGCATACTCGTGTAAGACCAGAAAAATCAAAAACCCATGTGCATTGATAGGTTATGTTTACTTTCATGTTGAAAAAAAAAACCAAACCAAAAATATTCAAATAAATAAATAAATAAATAAATAAATAAGGGGAAAAAATTACCCCAATGCTAAGTTTAATAAAAGATCAATGCATATGTGGTGAAATTAAAGAAAATTTGGTACATGAGTATGTGATGCAAAAGTGGGAATTTTGGGTAGCTAGGCATGATATTAGAGTTATATAGAATGTGTATATATTAGGTGAGAACTTAGGTTAATCAAAGATTCATATTTTAGCTCACTTGGCGGTACATATATCCTCACCCTTACCTTAGCCCCATTACAACCTTGAAAAGACCTCATGATGTTTGCATTGGTACACTAAATATTTGTTAATTGGTTAGATGAAGAACAAAGTTTAGAAAGCATGACTAGAGAAGAATAGAGTGAATTAACCCTAGACACTTGAGTGATTAGAATGCATATACACTACCAGTGAGGGTTCAATGCTTGATTCCATGTTCCCGGCTTTCATGAGCTATTTTCTTCTGCAAGTTTACTTGTACTTTATTTTGTGATTTGAATTAGTAGAATCTGATTTATGTTTGTCTTGGAGAATTTGTTTACTTTTAACCAAGTAGGTAGAAGTATTTTTGCATTTAGTTGCATTCATATAAATAGGTTGCATTTCATAAGTTTTATCATTTCGCTTCACTCTCTTATAGCTTATCTTGAGCTTAGCATGAGGACATGCTAATGTTTAAGTGTGGGAAGATTTGATGCACCACTATTTGGTGGTACATTTTATGCTAAATTAAATGGATTTTATCCATTATTTTCACACTTATGCATATAAATTGCATGTTTTACATTTTCCTTCCCAATTCTATGCTTTGATTGAAAACATGCTTCTTTGGCCTTAAAATTGCTAATTATTAACATCTCTTATTACCATTCGATGCCTTGATATGTGTGTTAAGTGTTTTCAGGCTTTATTAGGGCAGGAATGGCTTACAGGATGGAAAGAAAACATGCAAAAGTGGAAGGAACGCGAGAAAATGAAGCTTTGAGAATCTGGAAGCGACGCGCACGCATGGGTGACGCGTACGCGTGCCTAGCGCAAAAGACAAGCGACGCGTACGCGTGCCTGACGCGTACGCGTGACATGTGCCACGTGCAGAAATTTGCAGAAAGTGCTGGGAGCGATTTTTGGGCTCCTTCTTGGCCCAATTCCAAGCCTGAGAACACAGAATAGAGGCTACAGAGTGGGGGAATCATTCACACAATCAATTCATTCACAATTTTAGGTTTTAGATGTAGTTTCTTAGAGAGAGAGGCTCTCTCCTCTCTCTAGGTTTTTTAGGATTTTAGGTTTAGCTTTTCTTAATTTCAGATATCAACTTTACTTTAATTTAGTGTTCTTCTACTCTTATTAGTTCTAAAACTTTAGTTATCTATTTCTCTTGTTGAATTGTTTATTTCCCCAATTTGGTTTATGAACCTTTCATGTTAGATTTGAATTTATATTTAATGCAATTTGAGGTATTTCAGGTTTATTGCTTCTTCCTTTATTTGTTATCATTGATGCTTGCAAATTGGTTGTTTAGATCTAATATTCCTTGCTAGTTTCCTATGTTTTTATGTCATGCCTTCCAAGTATTTGATAAAATGCTTGAGAGGGTTCTAAGTTAGATTTTTATATTCTTGGCTTTGGTTGAGTAATTGGAGACTCTTGAGTTATCAAACTCCCATTGATAATTGAAAGTTGCTGGTTGATTTGGATCCCTCTAAAGCTAGTATTTCCTTAGGAGTTGACTAGGACTTGAGGAATCAAATTGATTGGTCCTCCATATTTTGAGGTCAACTAATTGGGAGCAATGAACAATTCTCATCACAATTGATAAGGATCACTAGGATAGGACGTCCAGTTCTCGTACATTGCCAAGAGCCTTTCTAGTTATTGATATAATTCTTGCAATTTACTTTTCTTGTTCCCTTTTCAAAACCCCAAAAAGATACAATCTCATAACCAATAATAACTACACCTCCCTGTAATTCCTTGAGAGACGACCCGAGGTTTGAATACTTCGGTTATTAATTTTTAGGGGTTTGTTACTTGTGACAACCAAGTTTTTGTATGAAAGGATTCTTTGTTGGTTTAGAAACTATACTAGCAACGAGAATTTATTTGTGAAATTCTATACCGTCAAGAATCTGTTCATCAATGATCCACATCTGTGGAGGCGTGGGGCAGACCAAGTGATTAGAAAGTGTGTACCAGAATCTGAGTTTTGATCTATCCTCTAATTTTGCCACTCATCTGAGAGTGGGGGTCACTTTGGCCCACAACGAACAGCAAGGAAGGTGCTAGACTGTGGATTCTGGTGGCCTACTTTATTTAGGGATGCCAGCCAATTCTGCAAATCTTGTCATCAATATCAGAAATCTGGAAACACCTCACAAAGAGATGAAATGCCCCAACAACCGATGATTTTTTGTGAAATTTTTATGTTTGGGGCATAGATTTCATGGGGCCATTTCTAAATTCCAATGAGTTTGTCTACATTTTTCTAGCCGTAGATTACGTCTTAAAGTGGGTGGAAGCAATTCCTACCTATTGTGATGACGCTAATACCATTGTTTCATTTTTGAGAAACAACATTATTTGTAGATTTGGATCGCCACGAGCAATTGTGAGCGACCAAGGAACCCATTTTTGCAACAGGAAAATTGAGGCGATGATGAAAAAGTATGGGGTTTTTCACAAAGTTTCCACGGCATATCACCCCCAAACCAATGGGCAATCGGATGTATCCAATAGGGAGATCAAGAGAATCTTGGAAAAAGTGATCAACTCGCAAAGAAAGGATTGGAGTTCCAGATTGGGAGATGCATTATGGGCATATAGGACCGCCTACAAGACCCCAATTGGAATGAGCCCCTTCCGCATTATCTTTGGGAAGCCTTGTCATCTTCCAGTTGAAATCCAACACAAGGTATATTGGGCGGTGAAGCATTGCAATCCGGATTTAAAGGGAGCAGGAATAAAACGTAACCTACAATTGGAGGAGTTAGAATGTCTTAGGCTAGAAGTATATGAGAATTCTAAGTTCTATAAGGAAAATGCCAAGACATTCCATGACCAAAATAATAGGAGGAAGAGCTTTAAGATAGGTGATGAGGTGCTTGTGTACAATTCAAGGTTGCGGTTGATGCCCAGAAAGTTGAGATCTAGATGGGATGGTCCATTCAAGGTGGTGGATGTCAAGCCTTATGGGGTGGTTGAGGTAGTTCACCCTATCAATGGAACTACATTCAAAATCAATGGTCATAGGGTGAAGCCATACCACACACAACCCAAGCATGCCAAGGAGTTGGAGATTTTCCTTCTTGGAGAGGTTCCCAATGATCAATGAACTCATGCAAGTGCAACTTAGGACTTTAAACTAAAGTGCTAGGTGGGAGACACCCCACCATGGTAACATTGTTCTAACCCTTCTCTTTTTAGTAGAATTAGTTTGTATAGGATTGGTTTAAATTTTAAGTTAGATAGGTAAATTTGCTTGTGGGACTTGATTGTTTGAATGTTTGAATGTTTGGGGTTGAAATGTTGATTGAGCTAAGGCTTAGTACCTTAGAAATTGAAGAAAATTTTTTGAAAAACAGGGCGTCCGTGCGTGCGCACAAACCTGTGCGCCCACACACTCTCATGCATGCCCTCTGTTCGCAGTGTCAGCACAGCTTGTGCGTGGGTGCTCCCTTGTTTTTAGCATTCTGTGCATTCGTAAATGCTTGTAAATATGCATACATTCCCTTTTTGACACACTCTGTGCGAGGGCACAGGCTTGTGCATCCACACGCCAACTTGCATCCCTTTTGGTGGGAGTGTTGGCACAGCCTGTGTGCATGAACCTCCACCCCTTTTTGCTTTTGTGCGTGCGCACGCACACATGACCTTTCACCAAGCAATGAAAAAAAAAATCTTTTTAGCCCTCTGTGCGAGCGCACAGCCTTGTGCGCTCGCACACCTCAATGTAACCCTTCTGCTGGAGCGTTCGCACGCTGTGTGCGTCCGCATCCCCTTCTGTTTGGCCTCCTTTGCGCGTGCACGGACTTGTGCACGCACGCACAGGCCTCGACTGAGCGTTAAACAGGGCAAATTCCCTATTCATCCAGTAGCTCTTTCCCTTTTCTTTTCTCAGCTGCTACTGCTCACCCTCTGCCCAGCCCACCTCCGATGACCCTGCCGCCACCACCCTTCTTTTTCTCTCTTCTCTCTTTCTTCTACCTTTCTTTCTCCTCTTTCTCTTTTCTTTCTCATCCACCGGAGAGCTTCTTCACCTTTGTGGAACTCCGGTGCATCTCCAGTGAAGCCAACCACCGTGAGCTCGCAGTGGCTATAACGCGTGCCATTGTTTCATCTTCTCATCTTGTTTTCTTCTTCCTTCTATTTTCAGGTTTTTATTTCCTTTTTCATGTTAATTTTTGAAGTTATTTTTATTTTATTTTCATGATGATTAGATTGAATTTATTGCTTCTTTTTGTTATCTTTGTGTTGCAAGTGTTGATATTTAACTTATTGGGTTACCTTTGATTGAATTTGAGCTTAAATGTTATAAGTTTGCACAATGCACATGAATTTTTTGATGAAATGCCTAAATGGACCTTTTGTTTGATTCATATGAAATGGCTATTGATGCAAAGATTTATGACGGTTCGGAATTTCAGACAAATAATTCTGTTGATAGTATAGTCCAAACCGACAATCGATCCTCAAATCAAATTTTAAAAGATTGGTTGTCACAAGTACAAATCCCAATAAAAATTAACCAAAGTATTTAAACCTCGAGTCATCTCACAAGGAATTTTAATGAAGTGATCAATTATTGGCTATGAAGGAACAAGGGTGTTTGATTGATAAAAGGGGCAAGTAAATAAATGACAAGAAAAGTAAATCAAACAACTAAATATAACAAATAATAAAGAGAGACATTCATGGCAAAGATTGAGAATAAAGGCTTTCTATCCTAGTCATACAATGATTAACAAGAGCTTATCCTATTTCGTCATCTCTAACATCGGAAGAAAGTCAAATAGGACTAGTTAATCTAAATCCAAAAGTTCTAATCAACTTACTAATTGAATTAGCAAGAGATTAGAGTCAATGGAAACAATATTAACTAATCACTCTAGATCACCAACATGAGTTGGGTATTCATGACTCAAGATTACCTAATTTCTCTTTCCAAGCACAGAATGCTTAAAAATCTACTCTAACATCCAACCAAACATTTTGTCAAACACTTGGAAGGCATAAAAGGAAAACATAATAAATTGCAAGAAAGAATAAAGTCTAACAACTACTAATTGCGAGGAATTAACAATAACTACTCAAATCAACAATAAAAGAACATCAAATATCAATTGCATTAAAAGAAAACCAAATCCAACATGAGCATTCATAAACATAAAGGTGACACAAAAGGAAAATTAACACCACAAACTAAGAATTAAGATGTAGGAACAAGAAATTACAAGGAAAACAAAAGGAAAACAAGAATTGAACCCTAGATCTAAGATGCAAAGTACCCTAAGAATCCTAATTCTAGAGAGAAGAGGGAGCTTCTCTCTCTCTAGAAAAATAACCTACATGATGCTAACCTACAACTAAGTGCTCCCCCCTTGCCCAAGCTTGAATTCTGCATGAAATAGCCTTAGGAATGAGTTGGATTTGGGCCTGGGCAGCTCAAAAATTGCCCCCAGCGAATTCACTTTGATGAGGTCATGTGCCTGACGTCACGCGTGCGCGTGGACGACGCGTGCACGTTGCTGGCTAATTTCCTCCTCACGCGTACGCGTGGGTGATGCGTGCGCGTGGCTCTTAATTCTCCAAATGCTCATTTCTTCATGATTTCTCCACTTTGCATGCTTTTCTCTTCACTTCTTCCATCCAGTACTTGCCTTATGAACCTGAAATCACTCAACAAACACATCAAGGCATCCAATGGAATTAAAGTGAATTAAAATCACCAATTTATGGGACTAAAAAGCATGTTTTTACACTTAAGCACAAATTAAGGGAGAATTACAAAACCATGCTATTTCATTGAATAAATGTGAGAAAAGTTGATAAAATCCCTTAAATTAAGCACAAGATAAACCACAAAATTAGGGTTTATCAAATCTCCCCACACTTAAACCAAGCATGTCCTCATACTAAACTTAAGAAAGAAACAAAGGGTATCAACATTTATTCAATGCAAACTACCTAGATGCAACCTATCTACATGCAATCTATCTAAATGAATGCTTCTACTTAGTCAAAATAAATCAATCCCAAGAATGTGAGAAAAGTTGATAAAATCCCTTAAATTAAGCACAAGATAAACCACAAAATTAGGGTTTATCAAATCTCCCCACACTTAAACCAAGCATGTCCTCATACTAAACTTAAGAAAGAAACAAAGGGTATCAACATTTATTCAATGCAAACTACCTAGATGCAACCTATCTACATGCAATCTATCTAAATGAATGCTTCTACTTAGTCAAAATAAATCAATCCCAAGAATACATATATGAGTATAAGGGCTAAAGCAATAGCAATTAAAATAAACCCACAATTGAATTGAGTTATTGAAAGGATTTTACAAACTTGCAAGAAAGGATGATCATGGGTGAAAACATGTAATTGCACGATCGAACCCTCGCCGGATGTGTATCCGCTCTAGTCACTCAAGTGTATGGGGTTGATTCACTCAATTCTCCCCTAATCATGCTTTCTAAGATTTGTTTTTCATCTAACAATCAACAATTATTTATTGCATGCATACAAATATCATGAGGACTTATCCATAGGTTGTAATGGGGCTAGGGTCAAGGTAGGGTTATATATGGTCAAGTGAGCTTGAAATTTGAATCTTTGATTAACTTAAACTTCCCACCTAACCTATATAACAACCTATACAATTCAAAGCTAACCTAACTACCCATTCTTCACTTTTTCACACACTCATGTATTTTCTTTTTTATCACAACCCATATGCATTGATTTTTTTTTGTTACTTTACTTTAGGGCATTTTTTCCCCTTTTTATTGCTTTTCTTTTCTTTTTCTATTTTTTTCTTTCTCTATATGTATTTTTTCTACAATTTTTTTTCTTTTTGATGAGTTATATTCAAAGGTACCAATGCATATGGTTTAAACATTTAATGCATGAGTATGTAGCCAATTCCCAAAAATTTGACAAAAATAAAAACACCCTTTTATCCAAACCAATGTTTCCAAACTCTCCCATAATTAAATGATAAATACTCTCACTAGCCTAAGCTAATCAAAGATCCAAACAAGGGACATTTATTGTTTTTCACTTAGGCTTGTAATGTGCTAAAATTAAGAACAAATGGGTTAAGCATAGGCTCAAAATTGGCTAACAATGAAAGATAAAAGGTAGGCTGGTACGCGAAATTGTGATTATTCATTCCCTGACTATAGTGCCAAATACTTGGTGTGGGAGAACGTGATTTCAAGACTTCTTCACAATTTCGTGTAACTGACCAGCAGTGCACTAGGTCGTCCAAGTAATAAACCTTACGTGAGTAAGGGTCGATCCCACGGAGATTGTCGGCTTGAAGCAAGCTATGGTCATCCTTGTAAATCTCAGTCAGGCAGATTCAAATGGTTATGAGGTTTTGATAATTAAAATATAAATAAAACAGAAAATAAGATAAAGATACTTATGTAATTCATTGGTGAGAATTTCAGATAAGTGTCTAGAGATGCTTTGTTGCTTCTGAACTTCTGCTTTCCTATTGCCTTCTTCCAACCATGCGTTACCTCCTTCCATGGCAAGCTGTATGATCTTCTCGGATGAAAACAAATCCATATGCGCTGTCACCGCACGGCTAATCATCTGTTGGTTCCCGCTAGCGTTGGAATAGGACCATTGTCCTTTTGCACACTGTCACTGCGCCTAACATTCGCAAGTTTGAAGCTCATCACAGTCATCCCTTCCTAGATCCTACTCGGAATACCACAGACAAGTTTAGACTTTCTGGATCTCAAGATTGCTGCCAATGGTTCTAGCCTATACCACGAAGACTCTGATCTCACGGAATGGAATGCTCTGTAGATAGAATGAAAGTGGTTGTCAGGCACGCGTTCATAAATGAGAATGATGATGAGTGTCACGGTTCATCACATTCATCAGGTTGAAGTGCGAGTGAATATCTTAGAATAAGAATAAGCTTGAATTGAATAGAAGAACAATAGTACTTTGCATTAATTCATGAGGAACAGCAGAGCTCCACACCTTAATCTATGAGGTGTAGAAACTCCACCGTTGAAAATATATAAGTGATGAAGCTCTAGGCATGGCCGTGAGGCTAGCCTCCAAACGTGAACATAAGATCAAAACAGGAACATCAGATTTAAAATAAATCTCTAAAAGTAGTTTTTATACTAAACTAGTAACTAGGGTTACAGAAAATGAGTAACTAAGTGCAGATAGTGCAGAAATCCACTTCTGGGGCCCACTTGGTGTGTTCTTGGGCTGAGCATTGAATCTTTTTTGTGCATAGGCTGTTCCTGGAGTTAAACGCCAGCTTTGGTGCCAGTTTGGGCGTTTTACGCCAAGATGTTTTAGGATGTCATTGAACGCCAGTTTGGGCCATCAAATCTCGGGAAAAGTATGGACTATTATATATTGCTGGAAAGCCCAGAATGTTTACTTTCCAACGCAATTAAGAGCGCGCCAATTGGGCTTCTGTAGCTCCACAAAGTCCACTTCGAGTGCAGGAAGGTCAGAATCCAACAGCATCTGCAGTCCTTTTTCAGCCTCTGAATCAGATTTTTGCTCAGGTCCCTCAATTTCAGCCAGAAAATACCTGAAATCACAGAAAAACACACAAACTCATAGTAAAGTCCAGAAATGTGATTTTTGAATAAAAACTAATAAAGATATAATAAAAAAGTAATTAAATCATACTAAAAACTATGTAAAAATAATGCCAAAAAGGGTATAAATTATCCGCTCATCACAACACCAAACTTAAATTGTTGCTTGTCCCCAAGCAACTGAAAACAAAATAGGATAAAAAGAAGAGAATATACAATGAATTCCAAACATATCAATGAACTTAGTTCAAATTAGATGAGCGGGACTTGTAGCCTTTTTGCTTCTGAACAGTATTGGCATCTCACTTTATCCTTTGAAGTTTAGAATGATTGGCATCTATAGGAACTCAGAATTCAGATAGTGTTATTGATTCTCCTATTTTAGTATGTTGATTCTTGAACACAGCTACTTTTATGATTCTTGGCCGTGACCCTAAGCATTTTGTTTTTCAGTATTACCACCGGATACATAAATGCCACAGACACATAACTGGGTGAACCTTTTCAGATTGTGACTCAGCTTTGCTAGAGTCCCCAGTTAGAGGTGTCCAAAGCTCTTAAGCACACTCTTTTTGCTTTGGACCATGACTTTAACCGCTCAGTCTCAAGTTTTTCACTTGACACCTTCACGCCATAAGCACATGGTTAGGGACAACTTGGTTTAGCCGCTTAGGCCAGGATTTTATTCCTTTGGACCCTCCTATCCATTAATGCTCAAAGCCTTTGATCCTTTTTACCCTTGCCTTTTGGTTTAAAGGGCTATTGACTTTTTCTGCTTGCTTTTTCTTTTTCTTTCTTTTTCTTTTTTTCTTTTTCTTTTTCTTTATTTTTTTTGCCACATAATTTTTTTTCCATATATTTTTTTCTGCAAGCTTCTGTGTTCAGTGCTTTTTCTTGCTTCAAGAATCAATTTTATGATTTTTCAGATTATCAATAACATTTCTCTTTTTTCATTTATTCTTTCAAAAGCCAACAATTTTAACATTCATAAACAACAAATTCAAAAATATGCACTGTTCAAGCATTCATTCAGAAAACAAAAGGTATTGCCACCACATTGATAAACCCATATTTCATGAGTTATTTTGTGCTTAGTTTGAGTGATTTATTCAATCCTTCACCTACTTATTCATATTAATTGCATGATTTTACTTTTCCTTCCTTATTATGTGATGTATGTGAAAAACATGTTTCCTATGCTTTAATATTAATTATTTTAATTACCTTTATTTCCATTCGATGCCGTGATTAGTGTGTTGAGTAGTTTCAGATTTTCTAAGGCAGAATGACTTAAAGGATGGAAAAGGAAACGTACAAAAATGGAAGGAAAGTGCAAAACGGAGTTTTGAAGAAACTGGCATCCATGCGATCGCATGGACGACGCGATCGCGTGCCAGGCGCGAAGAAGCAGCGACGCGGCCGCATGACTAACGCGGCCGCGCGACTTAAGTAGAACGCATAAGACGCAGTCGCGTAACTGACGCGACCACGTGGCAAGAAAAGCTCCGAATGACGCGACCGTGTGACCGACGCGGACGCGTGACAGAGGCTATGTATCAGAATACGCCCCCAGCGATTTCTGAAGCCCTTTTGGCCCAGATCCATGTACAGAACACACAGATTAGAGGCTATAAAGTGGGGGAATGCATCCATTCAAAAGGGAGCTCGCATATTTACTACTTTCTATGATTTAGATTAAGTTTGAGAGAGGTTCTCTCCTCTCTCTCTTAGGATTAGGATTTAGGACTTCTCTTAGTTTTTAAGAGTGACTCTCGATCCAGGTTTTATATTTCTTTGTTTTAAGCTTCCCTTTTCACTTTTATTTATTTATTCCAGCATTTGAGTTGATTATTTACTTTTATAATTTAATTTATGAATTATTCCATGTTATAGATTGTTATTTGAATTAATGATATTTGAGGTATTTCAGTTATTGATTGCTTTCTCTTTAATTTGTGTTACCATTGTTTCCAATCTGAAGATATTCTATTCCAGCAATTTACTTTTCCCCTTTTTGGTCTTGGTTAAGAAATCAGTAACTCAACAGTTATCAAACTCAATATAATTTATAATCGTTATCTTGCTAATTGAACTGAACTTCAATAATCCCAACTTTTTCTTAGGAAATAAATAGGATTCGAAGGTCAAACTAATTAGTCCCTTGACTTTCCTTTACTTTAGTAAAGGTTAACTAAGTGGAATTTAGATTCAACTTTCATTATTGTTGAGAGAGATAACCAAGTTGGACTTCCAATTCCTTTTACCTTGCCAAAAGTTTGCTTTACAGTATTTATTTATTTTAATTGCCATCTACTTTACTTGTCATTTAAATCACTTGCTTCTCACCTTCTAAACCCCGATTACAACCTTTATAGCCAATAATAAGAACATACTTCCTTGCAGTTCCTTGAGAAGACGACCCGAGGTTTGAATACTCGGTTAACAATTTTTAAAGGGGTTTGTTACTTGTGACACCCAAAACGTTTGTACGAAGATATCCTGGACATAGACCATTCTACCGTGCATACCCAGCTGAAAGATATGGTGGACAACCTTGTAACTACCAACAAGCCCCACCCCGTGCATATAAACCATCCTTTCAACATAACCTCGAACCACCACACTCACAAGCTTCTCTTCACCATTCGCCACCATATGATCCTTCCTTACCCCAATACCGATCCAATCACTCCCAATCACCACCACTTTCCTTTGTATCATGTCCAAGTCCGGCAACTCGAGAAGCAGAGGTTCGCCTAAAGGAAACAGTAAATGAATTTCAAACAACCATTCGACAACTGGAGCAAGTAGTAATTCAATGGGTTTCTAGGTGCTCAAATACACAAGGATCAGCCACAGCCCCATGTGAACAGTCTAGTGAAGAGCGTAGCATGAAGGAGATACAAGAAACTCCAGTGGACAAGACAGAAATTGAATTCGTACTAGAACAGGTAGAAGAAGCTGTCATTGTTCAGGAAGAAGAGTTGGTTGAAGATCTAGGAGATGCTGAACCTCCATGGGAATCCAGAACTGAGGAGAACTCCGTCAAAGACACTACAGTTGATGCTAAGGAGGATATTGTACAATCTCCAATGCAAGTTATTTATGAAGAATCAGACGGAATAACCCAGGACACAAATTCCCTTGATGATGATAGTCTCAAGTCAAATTCTCTTAGTAATGAACTGGCATCCGCAAGTGAATTCTTTGAGTTCGAAGAATCTTCCCCAAGTGAAGACGAAGACGATGTGGAGGTAGATTTCTCTTAACCTCCAATCTATGACTCAAGTGATCAGGAAGACATAGAAGACTTTGACCAGGACACAGATACACTTGTAGAACTTTGAAAGGAAGTGGAGGAATTCACAGAAGAGCACAAGGGAGTAGAACTTACAGAACCACCAGAAACACCTATCCCAAGGCCATTACCACCTAATACAAGGTTCAAGTGGGTACAATCCTTAACCTATAACTTTACTTATTCACTTGAATATGGTTTGCTTGAAACAGATGGCCAGCTTAGAGCTCTTTGCGGCTTTAAGAGTAAGAGGGAAATGGCTCGTAAGCAGAGTTGGTGCAAAAGGTTCAATAAGGTTCCACGCTTCACCTCGAAGTACACGGATTGGTATCATGCTCAATTACATGGATCACGGAGAACGTCTGGTCACCATGGTGAGATTCTACTCTTTAAACCGCCCGGATGGAAACATATAGATCAAGACGGAGGCGGATTTAATAGTAAAGCTCGGGATCCTGGAATCTATTCTGACATTCGTCACCCTGGGAGCCTGAAAATCCGTTTGAAGCTGCTCAGAAGCCTTACATGCCTAGTTTGGGACCCCGGAGGCTATTGGCATTCCAAGCACTGGTGGAGATTTTTGGACGAATTTAAACATAAGCCGCCATAGTAGGAAGCTCCTACAATGTCCAACTTAAGGACTTTAACTAAAAGTGCTAGGTGGGAGACAACCCACCATGGTATGGTCGCTTCTTATTCAATTTATTTCTTGTTAATTGCTTTCATTTTTATTTCCTTTTCATTTTACTTCATTGAACCTGGAATCTTGCATAGCATTCATGTTAATCATTGCATTCTGCATTTATCATACATAAATAAAAATAAAAAAAGAGGGATGAATGACGCGACCGCATGCCCCATGCGATCGCGTCATATTGCGAAAACACTATTCCCGCGACCGCGTCATTCACCCGGCCGCGTGCCCTGGAGATCGGCGTAAATATCCAACGTCCAGAAAGTTAGGTTGGAATCATGCGGCCCTTGTGTGTTTTGCACAAATTAACCCACGCGATCGCGCGCCCCACGCGATCGTGTCCCTTGCACAACACCAATCCCACGCGACCGCGTGAGCGACGCGATCGCGTCACACGAATTGCACATCACCCCAGAAGGAGACAGAGAGTTTCGCTGAAACGGTGCTGAAGTCGTGCGTTTAGCACAATTTCCAGTGACGTGATCGCGCGACCCACGCGATCGCGTCACCCTCTCTCTTACCGCTCTCACGCGATCGCGCGACCTACGCGATCGCGTCACCCCCATTTTCACCCCCACCACGCGACTGCGTGCTCCACGCAGCCACGTGGATTCCAATTTAAACCCTCCCCAGATCACGCGAACCCTATTCTCGCGCCACCCCCCTGAACCCCAACCCTTTCTTTTCCCCTCCTCCAAACCCCAGCCACCACCGCACTACCACCCAACCACCATCTCCGACCCCCGCCAACACCGTCAACCGCCCAGACACCGCCGCCGTACCACCCCCACCCCTTCTCTCTTCCTCTTTCTCCTTCTTCCTCATTTTCCCTCCTTCTCCGCCACTGCCCACCTCACACCGCCGCCACCTACCCCCCTTCCTCCCTCCCCTTCTTTCTTCTTCTTTCTTCCTTTCTTCCACCCTCTCCACCACTATCCTCCGCGAACCACCACCCACCACCGGCGGCCATCCCAGCCGCACCACCCCCCCTCTTCCCTATCCAACCCCCTTCCCTATTTCACTCATTACCCCTCCCTTTCCCCTGACCGAATTGCCACGCAAGCAACCACCATTGTCGCCGCCCCGACCACCACCCAGACGCCGCCGCCGTCACCACCCAGCCGCTTTTCTGCCCCGTTCTACTTCTTACGCTTTTCAGGTTCCGCAGCACGCAAGCCCTTTTTTCTTTTTCCGTTCGTAGTTTATTCGTATTTTTCCGTTTTATGTTCATGTTTAGGATAGCTAGAAATATATGTTGTAGTAGATTTTAGGTTGTTAGGTAGATTAGGCTGTGTTTAGTGGATTTAGGTCTGTTTACTTGCACTGTTCATGCTTCTGTTTTATCAAAACTGCAATTCTGCTGTTCCTGTGACCTTGTTCATATGCTGTGATTTCCTGCATTTGCTGCTTGTTACTCTGAATTTTCCTGTTTCTATTAATTATAGGTAACTGCAGCAAGTTTTTTTTAATTCATATGAACTGCCTTGTTTGTTGTTTATTTTTCGGGACAATCCAACTTTAGCCGGAATGCTGCCCAAATTTTTTTTTTTTGTGAATTGTTTTCATTCATGTTTTGGTTTGGCAATCTGAACTCTGTTGTCCTCTGCTTTAACCAAACCGTTTCATGAATGCTATGGCAGACTTTCTTATCCCCTTTGATTTCCTGGTTTCTAAACTGCATCTGTGATATTCTGATTCCAATTCTTGCTTTCTTTATATCTATTAGAATCAACATCACCCTGTTTTCCTTGTTCGGTTATGAGTAATTTATAGTCATAATTGTGAATCCTTGTTACATGGACTATTTTCTTTATGCCACTTACTTTAACCCGCATTTTACTGACTCACTAATTTTAATTTACTAACTTCTTTTTCAAATTCTAACCATACTAACCTTTTAGAATCTCTTTTCTGATTTTTTACTTTCCTCTAACTTTCTAACCATGGCATAATGACTATTTTTTTATTTAACTTGAATTTTGATACATTTTGGATTGTAAATTCTTCCTTTCCAAATTTTAAACTACTAAACAATCCTCAATGCACATTTACTTGACTCATTTACCTCATTCTAATTCTCCTTTGCCGCTTTGAATTTTCTTTGTTTAATTGCCTATTTGCTTCCCTATTTTATCCATATCCTGGTTTCCCATTTTTCAGGATGTCTACCTCACAAAGGAAAGGAAAAGGAAAGGCTACTGGCAAGCGCAAGAGAGGAGATTCCTCCCAGTCCATCATCGACCTAATGCATGATTCCTCATGGTGGGAGAAGCACTTTACACAGCAGGAAAAAGCTGACCAGCTGCTCCCTGCAAATGATCCAATAAAATTTGTAAACCGGTACTGTGAGCTGAAGTATACGGCATTTGCAAACTCCAGGAATCTATACCTGGAGAGAACTCTGAGGATTCCAGAAGCACTCCAGCAGTACACCACTGAGCAAATCAAGCAAAGAGGCTGGTTTTTTCTGGAGAGAGCACTGATAGAGGTCAATGCATCTTGGGTCCGGGAATTCTACTGCAACTACTACATCACCACCCTCGATGCAGTAAACCTGAGAGGAAAACAAATTCTAGTCACTAAGGAGGCCTTAAAGGACATTCTCCGGCTCCCAGCCAAGTCCGATCAGCTTGATGGTTATCAAAAGGCTGAGGAGGACATGCGCCTGATGTAGTTTGATTGGGATGCTGTGAAGGCATGGATAGCTCTCGACCCGACTGTTCCTTGGGAGATGGGTTAGAACACCACCATGCCTAGAGGGATCAAGAGGGCGTACTTAAATGATGAGGCTCGGTTATGGCATCAGATCTTGAGCAACTATGTCATGCCGAGTACTCATGAGACAGAGATCCCAGCTGCTATGATTACCCTCCTATGGTGTGTGATGGAGGGTAAGGACCTTTATCTGCCACGCTTTATCCAGCATTATATGGCCAGGGTCCACGTCCGAGGCACCCTCCCTTTTCCGTATCTGGTTACACAGCTAGGCCGTCGAGCTGACGTGCCATGGGAGGATGCCGATGAGAGACCACCAGCGGCGGACTGCAGGAAGATCATTCCTCACAGTAGGAACTTCCTAGCTTTGGGCTCCAGACCACCACCCTTCCCTGCTACTGATGAGACAGCCCCACTGTCTGCTGGACCCTCTTCATCCACGGCTTCCCCTGCTGCCCCTGCTGCCACCACTGCACCTCCACCTGCCTCGGAACCCGTATATCGCCTTGTGCACCGCCTATTCCGACAGCTTGATCAGATGGAGCACCGTAACCAGCGCCGGTATGAGAGATTGGAGCGTCGCAGCCAGTGACGCTATTCACATCTGAAGTTGATGATCCGACAGGGTGGTGACATCCCTCCGAGCCCGACACACCATCCGAGCCATCAGAGGAGGAGGAGGATAAGCCCCAGGAGGAGACCCATCCACAGGCAGGCACAGAGCAGGCTGCACCACATCAGGAGGTTACGCATCGGATCGAGGCTGCAGATCCAGAGATCCCGATACAGTCAGCACTACCTCTACAGCAGCCAGACCCTCAGCCCACTACCACCACAGAGCCAGCTACCATCCCTACCAGTGATGACACCCCTTCACACCCGGCTTGACTGAGCATCAGGGACGATGCTTCATTTTAAGTGTGGGGAGGTCGCCATCTCTGGCGTTTTATTTTGGTGAACCACTACATCTCTTTTTTCTTTTATTTTGGATATTTTTCTGTATTTTTCTTTTTACTGTTATTTTCTGAGTACTTATACATTGCTACTTTTGTGTATTTTTACTCTATTTCTGCATTTTGCATTTTTAGTTCATATTTTTAGTTATCTAGTTTAGTTTGCAATTCTGACTTATTAGTGGATTAATTAGTATAGTTTACCCTTTTTAGCATAAGATAGCATAGTTAAATTGAAAAAGGAAGTAAGCTAGGAAATTGAACATAATAGATTTAAATCCATAAACCTTGTATATATAGCATTACATTATATAGTTAAGTTGACAACATTTCATCAAGGAGGAACATTAAAACTTTAAAGGCTACCCTAAATAATTTTTTTATGAGAATAATGGGAATTTTTAACTAAATCTGCATAACATATATGAATGATATATGATGCTTGAGTTAGAGAACACACAGCCTGTGAGTCTTGAGCCTAATTGTATGGTTGCTTTCAAACCATAATTTCATTCCTGTGTGTTTCGCTTCTTTTTATTCTGATGTTCTTTACTTTGCTTTAATTTATATGTCCAATTATAGAATATAGAATATAGAATATAGGATATAGATACATACCAAAAGAATGATTGAGGCCATCATTTGATTTTAGCTCACTTACCCCAAAATAACCTACCTTTCACATCACCCTTGTTAGCCCCCTTGAGCCTTTAAAATCCCTTTTTATTCTATTTAGCCACACTACTAGCCTTAAGCAGAAAAATAAAATAAAATCCCAAGTTGAATCCTTGGTTAGCTTAAGATAGAAAATTATGAATAGATTAAAATATGGGAAACCTATTGGGAACATGGATGATAGAAACAAAAGGTAGAAAAGTTGAAAGAAATAAAATAAAATTTGGGAAGCATGCTCATGAGAAATCAAAGTGATTCAATTACTATGTGCATTAAAAAAAAGTTATTTTTCAGCATTTAATAAAAGGGGTACAAAAGAATTCCCCAATGCAAAATAAAAGCAATGCACATGGGATAAAAATAAGATTGAAACATGAGAATGTAACAACAAGTGGGATAATATGGGAAAATTGGTAAAGAAGCTTGTTCTACTAATTATGTATGTTAGGTGAGATCTTAGTCTAATTAAGGATTCACTTATTAGCTCACTTAGCCTTATACATATATCCTTACCTTTACCTTGGCCCTATTACAACCTTAATTAAAGACCTCATGACTTTTGGTATGACTGTACTCTATAATTGTTGATTGGTTAGATGAAGAACAAAGTTATAGAAAGTAGGCATAAAAAGAAAAGTAGAGTGAATAAACCCAATAAACACTGAGTGACTAGAGGGTAAACACAAAATCCAGTGAGGGTTCAATAACTCATCAACATATATATGTGCTTAACTTACTAATTGTTTTGCAAGTTTGTACAATATTTTTATTTCCCATCTCATTTGCTAAAATGCTTTATTATTTAAGGGTTGGCTATATATATATATATATATATATATGACTCCTTAAGAATGTGAATTAATTTGACTACATGTAAGCTTTATATATGAGTAGATAAATTGGAATTGCATTACTCATTTAGGTAGATGCATTTAGAATAGGTTGCATTGCATAACATTCCACCACTTTAACCTTACCTTATTCTTTACCTTGGATTTAGCATGAGGACATGCTATTATTTAAGTGTGGGGAGGTTGATAAACCCATATTTCATGAGTTATTTTGTGCTTAGTTTGAGTGATTTATTCAATCCTTCACCCACTTATTCATATTAATTGCATGATTTTACTTTCCCTTCCTTATTATGTGATGTATGTGAAAAACATGTTTCCTATGCTTTAATATTAATTATTTTAATTACCTTTATTTCCATTCGATGCCGTGATTAGTGTGTTGAGTAGTTTCAGATTTTCTAAGGCAGAATGACTTAAAGGATGGAAAAGGAAACGTACAAAAATGGAAGGAAAGTGCAAAACAGAGTTTTGAAGAAACTGGCATCCACGCGATCGCATGGACGACGCGATCACGTGCCAGGCACGAAGAAGCAGCGACGCGGCCGCATGACTGACGCGGCCGCGCGACTTAAGTAGAACGCATACGATGCGGTCGCATGACTGACGCGACCGCGTGGCAAGAAAAGCTCCGAATGACGCGACCGCGTGACCCACGCAGACGCGTGACAGAGGCCACGTATCAGAATTTTCAGAATACATCCCGAGTGATTTCTGAAGCCCTTTTGGCCCAGATCCAAGTACAAAACACACAGATTAGAGGCTATAAAGTGGGGGAATGCATCCATTCAAAAGGGAGCTCGCATTTTTACTACTTTCCATGATTTAGATTTAGTTTGAGAGAGGTTCTCTCCTCTCTCTCTTAGGATTAGGATTTAGGACTTCTCTTAGTTTTTAAGAGTGACTCTCGATCCAGGTTTTATGTTTCTTTGTTTTAAGCTTCCCTTTTCACTTTTATTTATTTATTCCAGCACTTGAGTTGATTATTTACTTTTATAAATTAATTTATGAATTATTCCATGTTACAGATTGTTATTTGAATTAATGATATTTGAGGTATTTTAGTTATTGATTGCTTTCTCTTTAATTTGTGTTACCATTGTTTCCAATCTGAAGATATTCTATTCCAGCAATTTACTTTTCCCCTTTTTGGTCTTGGTTAAGAAATCAGTAACTCAACAGTTATCAAACTCAACATAATTGATAATCGTTATCTTGCTAATTGAATGAACTTCAATAATCCCAACTTTTTCTTAGGAAATAAATAGGATTCGAAGGTCAAACTAATTAGTCCCTTGACTTTCCTTTACTTTAGTAAAGGTTAACTAAGTGGAATTTAGATTCAACTTTCATTATTGTTGAGAGAGATAACCAAGTTGGACTTCCAATTCCTTTTACCTTGCCAAAAGTTTGCTTTACAGTATTTATTTATTTTAATTGCCATCTACTTTACTTGTCATTTAAATCACTTGCTTCTCACCTTCTAAACCCCGATTACAACCTTTATAGCCAATAATAAGAACATACTTCCTTGCAGTTCCTTGAGAAGACGACCCGAGGTTTGAATACTCAGTTAACAATTTTTAAAGGGGTTTGTTACTTGTGACACCCAAAACGTTTATACGAAGGGATTTCTGTCAGTTTAGAGACTATATCTACAACGCGACTGTTTTTATGAAATTCTTTACTAGCAAAAATCCCGATGTCACACATCAAAATAATTAAACTAATTTCAAGATATAATTCGAAATAATGTACTTCTTGTTCTTTTGCAGTTAAAAACACTTTTCATTTTAAGAAAGGTGAAGGATTCATAGGAAATTCATAGCTTTAAGACATAGACACTAGACACTAATGATCATGTAATAAAGGCACAAACATAAATAAAACATAGGGCATAGGAAACAAAAAACAGAAAATAAAGAACAAGGAAATTAAAGAACGGGTCCACTTTAGTGATGGCGGCTAGTTCTTCCTCTTGAAGATATTATGGAGTGCTTGAGCTCCTCTATGTCTCTTCCTTGCCTTTGTTGCTCCTCCCTCATGGCTCTTTGGTCTTCTCTAATTTCATGGAGGAGGATGGAATGCTCTTGGTGCTCCATCCTTAGTTGTCCCATGTTGGAACTCAATTCTCCTAGGGAGGTGTTGATTTTCTCCCAATAGTTTTGTGGAGGAAAATGCATCCCTTGAGGCATCTCAGGGAATTCATGATGAGGAATTTCCTCATGCTCTTGTTGAGGTCCATGAGTGGGCTCCCTTGTTTGCTCCATCATTTTCTTAGTGATGGGCTTGTCCTCTTCAATGAGGATATCTCCCTCTATGACAATTCCAGCTAAATTTCATAGGTGACAAATGAGATGAGGGAAGGCTAACCTTGCCAAAGTAGAGGGCTTATCCGCCACCTTGTAGAGTTCTAAAGATATGATCTCATGAACTTCTACTTCATCTCTATTCATGATACTATGGATCATGATAGCCCGGTCTATTGTAACTTCAGACCGGTTGCTAGTAGGAATGATAGAGCGTTGGATGAACTCCAACCATCCCCTAACCACGGGTTTGAGGTCAAGCCTTTTTAGTTAAACCGGCTTACCTCTTGAATCTCTCTTCCATTGAGCGCCTTGCACACAAATTTTCCTAAGGACTTGGTCCAACCTTTGATCAAAGTTGACCCTTCTAGTGAAAGGGTGAGGATCTCCTTGCATTATTGGCAAGTTGAATGCTAGCCTCACATTTTCCGGACTAAAATCCAAGTAGTTCCCCCGAACCATTGTGAGCCAATTCTTTGGGTTCGGGTTCACACTTTGGTCATGGTTCTTAGTGATCCATGCATTGGCACAGAACTCTTGAACCATTAAGATCCCGACTTGTTGAATGGGGTTGGTGAGGATTTTCCAACCTCTTCTTCGAACTTCATGTCGGATCTCCAGATATTCACTCTTTTTGAGCTTGAAGGGGACCTCGGGGATCACCTTTTTCTTGGCCACAACTTCATAGAAGTAGTCTTGATGGACCTTTGAGATGAATCTCTCCATCTCCCATGACTTAGAGGTGGAAGCAATTGTCTTCCCTTTCCTCTTTCTAGAGGTTTCTCCGGCCTTAGGTGCCATTAGTGGTTATGGAAAATAAAAAGCTTTAGCTTTTCCCACACCAAACTTAGAATGGTTGCTCGTCCTCGAGCAAAAAGGAAGAAAGAAAGTAGTAGAAGAAGAAGAAATAGAGGAGATGGAGGGTGGTGTGAATTCGGACAAGGGGTAGTAGTGTGTATGTTGTGTGAAGATGAAGGTGGTAAGGATGGGTATTTATAGGGTAAGGGAGATAGGGTAGCCGTGTATGAGGGGTTGGGTTTGGGAGGGAAATGGTTTAAATTTGAATGGTGAGGTAGGTGGAGTTTAATGATGGATGGATGTGAGTGGTAAAGAGGTTATAGGGAAGAAGGTAGGATTTGATAGGTGAGGGGTGTTTGGGGAAGAGGTATTGATGGGATTGGTCAAGGGTATTTGGGGAAGAGTGTTATGGAAAGGTGTGAAGAAGAGAGAAGAAGAGGTGGGGTAGGTGGGGATCCTGTGGGGTCCATAGATCCTAAGGTGTCAATGAATTCGAGTCCCTGTACCATTCTGGCATTTAAACGCCCATTCTGTGCCAAATTTGGTGTTTAACGCCAGCTCTGCTACCTTTCCTGGCGTTAAACGCCACTCTGCTGCCCATTTCTGGCGTTAAACGCCAGCCAAATGCCCATTTCTGGCGTTTAACGCCAGCCAGATGCCAGACAGCCCTTTCTGGCGTTAAACGCCCAGAGTGCTGCCCATTATGGCATTTAACGCCCAGTGATGTGCGGAAAACGATCCGACACAAAACTCACCGGCAAGTGCACCGGGTCGCATCAAGTAATAATAACTCACGTGAGTGAGGTCGATCCCACGAGGATTGATGGACAAGCAACTTTAGTGGGTGATTAGTTTAGTCAAGCTAACATTGAGTGATTTGAGTGACAATTGAAGCCAACAGAATGTAAATTTGCAGGAATTATAAAGTGCAGAAAGTAAAATTGCAAGTAACTTAAAGAACAAGAAAGTAAAATAGCTGAAACTTAAATTGCAAGAAAAGTAAATTGCATGAAAAGTAAAGGGGCTGGGGTGCTGGAAATTAAATAGAGCAATATATCAGAATTCAAAACTCTTGCAGCAAGCTTAAATTGCAGGAAAGTAAATTGGGAGCAATGTAAACAGAGAAGCAAAATTGCAGTGAATTAGAACTTAGAGCAATTGCAGAGGAATTTAAAATTGTGCAGGAAATATAAATGAGATTTGCAGCAGGCTTAATGTAAATTGAATTGAGGAACCGAATAGAAAATGAAATGCAGCTCAATTGAAAAATCTAAATGAGAGGTTGAAGATCTCAGGAAATCAATGAGACTAGAAAACAAGTCTAGATCTCAATTCCTTCCTTGATCTGCTAGCAAACAAGATGCAGGAAAATTAAAGATGAAAGCGATGAAACGAACTTTGATTCAAATCACAATTCACTTGAAAGTTTGCAGAAGAAGAAAACAGAGAAAATTCTCAAGGTGAGATTGAAACAGAATTTCTTCAATTCTCAACCCAAGATTCAAAACAAAAAGAAAAACTAAAGAGAGAGAGTTCTGTATTCCTAATGCTCCCTAGTGGAGCTCGCCCCCCCTAATAAAATGAAACAGATGTCTATTTATAGGCATTTTTACAAAATGAAAATGAAATTCAAAACAAATTACAATTAAAATGAAATTTCTATTCTAACTATCTCTTGTGCCTTTGAGTGGTGTTAATTGGGCCCTTGCTCTTGATGGAATTGGGTTGACAAAAGCCTCTGTTGATTGCTCTTGGAGTTGGAGAGAAACCCATTGTGAACCGGGCCATGAATCATAAAAGTTTGAGTAAAAGCTTGAGTAAAAGTTTGAGGCAAACTTTTACTCAAACTTTTTATACCAGCTGCCCTTATTTGCTGCTACCAACGTTTGGGCTAAAGTTTGAGGTCAAACTTTTAGCCAAACGTTGGGCCTTCTTGCATGCATGTTGGGGTACTACTTTGTCTGCTTGTCAACGTTGCATATTTCATGTCCACTATAGACTATTATATATGGTTAGAAAGCTCTGAATGTCAGCTTTCTAACCCAATTGGAATCACCTCAATTGGACATCTACAACTCAAGTTATGCTCATTTGAAGAGGACAAGGTCGCTGGCCTTGGTGTGCAGCGTTTGAGGTAAAGTTTGCCTCAAACGTGGTCGAAAATGCCAGTTCTGGAGGCTCAAACATATTGTCCACCCCATACTATTATACATTTTTGGAAAGCCCTGAATGTCTACTTTCCAATGCCATTGGAAGCGCATCATTTGGAGCTCTACAGCTCGAGTTATACCCCGTCGAAGGTGCAGAGGTCAGTTGGCCTCACTGCAGGTTGCCACCATGTTCATTTATGCTCATTGCGGGGCAGTTTTCTCCTTCAATTTTAGTGTCCACCATGTAGTGCCATATATGCTTGGAAAGCTCTCGATTCCTACTTTCCATTGCTTTTTGAATCACCTCATTTGGAGCTCTGTAGCTCAAGTTATTCTTGTTGGAAGTATACCCCTTGTATGCCTTGTGGTGTGGCGCCAACGTTTGCCAAAAAGCTTGAGGCAAACGTTGGCGCAAGCTTTTTCCTCCAGGGTGTTTGTTTTGTGATGCCAACGTTTGCCAAAAAGTTTGAGGCAAACGTTGGCTCAAGCTTTTCTCCCAAAAGTTTGAGCTAAAGTTTGAGGCAAACTTTGGCTCAAGCTTTTTGTCCTCTCTTGCTCTTTGTTTTGAGCCACGCTTTTCTTCCTTTGGGCCACGCTTCTCTTCCTTTGGGCCACGCTTCTCTTCCTTGATTTGGTCATGGGCCACGCTTTTAGAAGCGTGGCCTAAGCCTCCAAATTGTGCTCCAACTTCAAAGTGTGCCCAAAATTCCTCTTTTCTTCTTTTTAGCTTATTTTGTGCTCTTTTTGCTTCTTTTTCTTCTTATTTCCTACAAAGTTTATCAAATCAAAAGATCAAAGAAATATACCATTTAAGCACCAAAGAATGCAATATTTAAGCACTAATCATAAATTTCTTGTATGAAAAAGCATAGAAAAACATGACATGATGACATGTCATTACAACACCAAACTTAAACCTTGCTTGTCCCCAAGCAAGAAAAGAATCATGCAATAGAGATTGACAATCCAAGGTAAGAAGAATAGCAACTCAATGTTCATGGTAAGCTAGTTTTCTAAGCATGCTACAATCACAAAAGAAATGTAAATGATTGATGCTTCCATCTAGCTCAATTTATGAAATCTTTCTCTTATATTTCTTCCTTGAAACAAGCTTTTGATTTTTTTTATTAGCTTCTCTTTTTGGGTGCTTTGCCCCATGAGTTGATAACAAAGCTACGACTTCTAAATGCTTTGTTTTCAAATATTACCACTTGATACATAAGTACCACAAGCATTTGATTAGAGGACTTCATTAAGCTCATTTTTTTCTTTTCCTTTCTTGACTCTCTAATCATTGATGCTCAGAGCCTTGAGCTTTGAGGGAGTGCTTTTGCACTTTGAGCCTAACCTTGACTTCTAAGTGTTTTGTTTTCAAGCATTTGGCTTGATACATAAACACCACAAGTACTTAACAAATAAATTGCCATTGGTACTCAGAGCCTTCAGCTTTCTCATTCTTTCCCTTTTTCTTTTCTTGCTTTAATTATATTTGCCTCTTCAAGGTTTTCATGATTTTCAAAAGATTTCACAAAATGTCCTAGATGAAAACTTCAATTAAATAAAATCCAATGCAATTAAGCAACAATCAAACATAGTAGCTTTTCCAATACTTTTATGCACATGCTAAAATCTTCTTTAATGCCTTGTTTGTTTATGATCATGATACTTTACTGCTTTTGAATTCACAAAACTCAAGTTGATAGTCATAATGCATGGCAACATGTTACAAATCAGTATTCAAGCTATGCTTATTCATACCACACATGCACATAGAGAATATAAAGACAATTATGCATTGTAAGTGCTGGAAATAAATGAGGAGAAAAGGAACTCTACAACCTTGTAGTTCATCTTCATTATTGTTATCCTTTTTCCTCTATTCTTCCTCCTTCCCTTGCCAAACTCAGAATGCTTGCTCATCCTCAAGCAACAATTAGAACAATGGCTATGGGGCTAAGATGGATCATGAATGTCTTACACAATGAAATGTTAGTAGCACATGTGTTTTAAGCAAGAAAAAATAAAGATAACAATCAAGGCATAAGAGACAGAGACATTATGATTGTATAGATAAGAAGGTGTGCACAATACATTGCATAAAAGATAAGTGGCACACCAAACTTAGTGTAACACTTTCACTTGGAATTAATGCAAGTATCTTGTAAGAATTGGAACCAAATTTTTGTTGCATAGCAACACCAAACTTAGAATGCAACCATATGTCAATTTATTTGAACTAAAACTAAACAAAAGAAACTGTTATATGTTAAATACAATCACCAAATGAAGAGTCTGTTATGAATAAGGATGTCTTGGTGAAGTATTAATAAAAACAGTTAATGAAGGAAAGCATTAAAAACAAGTAAATAAATGAAACAAAGAGAAAACAAAAATTATCCAACTAAGAAGAAAAATAACACTGTAAAAGGCAATATGATTATGCAGACAAATGATGTTGCTGGATTGATTTGCATAGAAAAATAGGTGGCACACCAAACTTAGAATCTTGGTGTGTCACTTTCATGTAAAATTGATGCAATCATCCATGAAGATGGAAAACAGTTTGTTGCAGGGCAACACCAAACTTAGAATGTAACCATATGCCAATTTATTGACATTTAAACAAAGCAAGGAAAAGAAATGTACCTACTGTCTACCTGTTCTTTACTTTCTTCCTCTTCTTCCAATTTGTTAAGAGAAATGACTTCAAAGGAGGAGAAGATTCAGCTATTATCCCCTGTCTTGGTCTCTCCTCAGCAAGCTTTCTTTTGTTAATGGCTTGATTGAGCTTGCTTGCTGGATCAGGGGGAGGATTGTTTGCAGTTGACCTTCTCATGAATGTTGTCCTTGGTATCTTGGTCACAATCCTCTTCTTGGTGCTTTTGTTAATTGCTTTCACTTCCTTGAATCCAAGTCTTGGTGGTTGTGTGATTGTTGGAGTCTTCTTTTCATCAAGAGTCTCTTGCAATGGTGGTTCTGTGGATTCTTCCTTCATGTACTTCTCTGCTTCACTTGAGTTTGGAATTCTTTGGTTGTCTTTCTCACTTTCTTGCTCTTCCACTTCCTCCCTTGCACCCAACATTTGACTTAATAGCTTTTTCATTGAGGAGGTTTGTTGATCTTTCCAACATTTCTTCATCTCCTCTTCATATTTTTCAATCACAGATTCAATTGTCGAGAGTTTTTGGGTCAGGGAAATTTGTGAGAGTTGTGATTCTTCATGTTCCTTTGTCATCTCAAGTGTAGTTTCATTTTTAACCACCTCATTCTTCATTGGAAGTTCACTTGATGCAGTAGCCTCCTCATCTTGTTTTTCCACTTTATCCTTCACATCTATCAATTGGTCTTCATCCTTACTGTTTGATGGTTCTAAGTTTTTCCTTATGTTCTCCAGGTGCTCATTCGTCCTCTGACGAATGATTTCTTCCCTTTTCCAGGCTTTCATTGTCTCCTCCTCATATTTTTTGAACATGGACTCAAGCTTTGAAAGCCTTGAGTGGTTCATGGAAGTTTGTGTGGGTGGTGAGTTTTGAAAGGGGCTTTCGGTTGAAGTATGGTCAAGTGATGATATCTTTGGATGAATATCATATGGAGCACTAGAATTCCCTTCCCAGCCACCATTAGAATCATGACTTGCATCATTTTGTGGTGGAGGGAAATATCCCATATGATTTTCTTTCTCATCTTGTGGTTCTGAAGCATAGCTCCATGAATTGGAGTGCCCAGAATTTGAAGTTTCTTGGTGATATTCCCAACCACCATTAGAGATTGGTGATGGTGGGTGATATCCCATAAAATTTTGTTTGACCATAAGATGAGTTGAACTCCATTTGTATTTTGTAAACATCAATGAAATTTGAAATTCATGTCATAGAGAAAGAATTTCTTAGTGAGGCAATAACTCAAACACCTTGGTTTCAATTTAAAACAGAAAACAAAAATAAAGAAAATGCTTGATCTAGACTTCTCACCCACTTAATCATTGTTGATCTAAATCAATCCCCGGCAACGGCGCCAAAAACTTGATGTGCGGAAAACGATCCGACACAAAACTAACCGGCAAGTGCACCGGGTCGCATCAAGTAATAATAACTCACGGGAGTGAGGTCGATCCCACAGGGATTGAAGGATTGAGCAATTTTAGTTTAGTGGTTGATTTAGTCAAGCGAATCAAGATTTGGTTGAGTGATTTGTGATTTGCAGAATTTAGATTGCATGGAAAGTAAAGGGAATGGGTAAATTACATTGAATTTAAAGAGAACTGAAATTTAAAGTGCTGAATCTTAAAGAACAAGAAATTAAATGACAGAAACTTAGAACGCAAGAAATGTAAATTGCAGAATCTTAAAGTGCAAGAAATGTAAATGGCTTGAATTGTAAAGGGAATTGGGAATTGGATTTGCAGAAATTAAACAAGGAAAAGTAAAATTGCAACAAACAGAGAAGTAAAGGATGGCTTGGATTGAATCGGATCTTAAAACAGAAATGTAAATGAGCTTGCAAGCAGTAAACAGAGAATTAAAAATGGGAAATCCGGATCTCAGGACCCAAGAGACTAGATAACCAAGTCTAGATCTCAATGCCTTCCTAGATCCAACAAGAACAATTGCAAAGGAAACGAAGAATTGTAAATTGCAGAGAAAGTAGAAGACAGAAGCAATTAACCAAATGGAAATTCAATTATGCAGTAAAATGAAACAGAGAGATCTTAGGATGAGATTGAAACAGAATTCCTTCAATTCTCCAACCCAAGATTCAAAACAATTGTAATTGAAATTGAAAGCAAGAAAACTAAGAGGAAGGGAATTCAATTCTCCTTCCCCGAGACTTAGAAATTAAAATTCACTCAACACCAAAAGCTCTCCGAAACTCTCTACGAAAACTAAAAGGAAAGCTGTCTCAAAAACTTAAATCCTATGCTATTTATATACTTTCTTCAAATGGTCTTCAAGCCTTTAATTGGGCCTTTGCTCTTGATGGAATTGGGTTGATAGAGGCCTTGGTTGATTGCTCTTGGAGTTTGGAGAAGAACCGAAGTGAACCGGGTTTGGAATCATGTAAGCTTGAGTAAAAGTTTGAGTAAAAGTTTGAGGCAAACTTTTACTCAAACTTTTCATATCAGCCACCCCATCCTTGCTGCTACCGACGTTTGAGCTAAAGTTTGGGGTCAAACTTTTGCTCAAACGTTGGCCCCCTTATGCACACTCATGGCGCCAACGTTTGCCAAAAAGTTTGAGGCAAACGTTGGCGCAAGCTTTTGCTCTCCAGGGTGTGTTGTTCATGGCGCCAACGTTTGCCAAAAAGTTTGAGGCAAACGTTGGCGCAAACTTTTGCTCTCCAGGGTGTTGATTTGTGATGCCAAAAGTTTGCCAAAAAGTTTGAGGCAAACTTTTGCTCAAGCTTTTTGCCCAAAAGTTTGCACAAAAGTTTGAGGCAAACTTTTGGTCAAGCTTTTTGCTCCCTGGTTCATTTTCACTTATTCCAAAAGTTTGAGCTAAAGTTTGAGGCAAACTTTTGCTCAAACTTTTTGTCCTCTCTTCCTCCTAGCCATTCCTTCTTGCTTCAACCTTTCTCCAAGCTTTCTTCACCTATCATTAATAAACCAAACACATCAAAGCTATGCTCAAAATCATGAGATATTCATTCTTTCATAATATGTGACAATTATAGCATAAAACCTCATGAAATTGCATTAATTCATCTATGGTTGATTAAATCAAAGGAAGCATGAAAATATACCCAATTGGCTTGCTTATGGCTCAAGAAAGTGCATAAATCAATTGAAAATAAAAGAAAAAGGCTAGTGAAACTAGGCTAAGATGACTTGTCATCACCCAGAATGCTGCCAGGATGGGCGTTAAACGCCCATTCTGCTATCCTTACTGGCGTTTAAATGCCAGTAAGTCTGTCCTCCAGGGTGTGCTGTTTTTAATGCTATTTTTCATTCTATTTTTGATTTTTCAGTTATTTTTGTGACTTCACATGATCATCAACCTAAAGAAAACATAAAGTAACAATGGAAAATAAAATAAATATAATTAAATAACATTGGGTTGCCTCCCAATAAGCGCTTCTTTAATGTCAATAGCTTGACAGTGAGCTCTTAGAGAGCTTCACAAAGACTCAGAGCTTAATGATGGCCTCCAAACACCAAACTTAGAAGTTGAGTGTGGGGGCTCTGTTTGACTCTGTATTGAGAGAAGCTTTTCATGCTTCCTCTCCATGGTTACAGAAGAAGATCCTTGAGCCTTAAACACAAGGTAGTCCTCATTCAATTGAAGGACTAGCTCTCCTCTGTTCACATCAATCACATCTCTTGCTGTGGCTAGGAAGGGTCTTCCTAGGATGATGGATTCATCCTCATCCTTCCCAGTGTCTAGGATTATGAAATCAGCAGGGATGTACAGGCCTTCAACCTTCACCAAGACATCCTCTACAAGTCCATAAGCCTGTTTCCTTGAATTGTCTGCCATCTCTAGTGAGATTCTTGCAGCTTGCACCTCAAAGATCCCTAGTTTCTCCATTACAGAGAGGGGCATGAGGTTTATCCCTGACCCCAGGTCACACAGAGCCTTCTCAAAGGTCATGGTGCCTATGGTACAAGGTATTAAGAACTTTCCAGGATCCTATTTCTTCTGAGGTAATTTCAGTTGAACCAGATCATTTAGTTCATTGATGAGCAATGAGGGTTCATCCTCCCAAGTCTCATTACCAAATAACTTGGCATTCAGCTTCATGATTGCTCCTAGATATTTAGCAACTTGCTCTTTAGCAATATCTTCATCCTCTTCAGAGCTCATGAATGGCAACAGTAAGTTCAGTGGAATCTCTATGGTCTCTATATAAGCCTCAGATTCCTTGGGTTCCTCATTAGAAAACTCCTTAGTGGCCAGTGGATGTCCATTGAGGTCTTCCTTACTGGAAATCACTGCCTTTTCTTCCTTACTGGGTTCGGCCATGTTGGTTATAGTTATGGCCTTGCACTCTCTTTTTGGATTCTCTTCTGTATTGCTTGGGAGAGTACTAGGAGGGAGTTCAGTAACTCTTTTACTCAGCTGACCCACTTGTGCCTCCAAATTTCTAATGGAGGACCCTGCTTCAGTAATAAAACTAAGAGTGGTCTTAGATAGATCAGAGACTACAGTTGCTAAGTTAGAGTGGCTCTGCTTAGAATTCTCTGTCTGTTGCTGAGAAGATGATGGAAAAGGTTTGCTATTGCCAAACCTATTTCTTCCACCATTATTATTATTGAAGCCTTGATTAGGCTTCTGTTGATCCTTCCATGAGAGATTAGGATGATTCCTCCATGAAGGATTGTAGGTGTTTCCATAGGATTCTCCCATGTAATTCTCCTTAGTACTGCCTGTTGCAGCTTGCATTCCAGACAGACTCTGAGAAATCATATTTACTTGCTGAGTCAATATTTTGTTCTGAGCCAATATTGCATTCAGAGTATCAATCTCAAGAACTCCTTTCTTCTGAGTTGTCCCATTATTTATAGGATTACTTTCAGAAGTGTACATGAACTGGTTATTTGCAACCATTTCAATGAGTTCTTGGGCTTCTACAGGCGTCTTCTTCAGATGAAGAGATCCTCCAGCAGAGTGGTCCAATGAAATCTTGGACAATTCAGAAAAACCATCATAGAATATTGGTGTACGAAAATGTGATTACACTTTTCACAACTCCGCACAACTAACCAGCAAGTGCACTGGGTCGTCCAAGTAATACCTTACGTGAGTAAGGGTCAATCCACAGAGATTGTCAGCTTGAAGCAAGCTATAGTTATTTTGTAAATCTTAGTTAGGAGATTAATAATAAGAGTGATTGTATTTATGAAAAGTAAATAACATAAAATAAATGGTACTTGTGATTCAATAATGAAAAACAGGTTGAGGTTCCAGAGATGCTCTGTCATCTGAATCTCTGCTTTTCTACTGTCTTCTTCTCCAAATTATGCACGGCTTCCTTCCATGGCAGGCTGTATGATCCTCTCGGATGAAAAATACCAAGCGCTGTCACTGCACGGCTAATCATCTGTCGGTTCCCGCTAGCGTCGGAATAGGACCATTGTCCTTTTGCACACTGTTATTGCGCCTAACATTCGCAAGTTTGAAGCTCGTCATAGTCATCCCCTTTCAGATCCTACTCAGAATACCACAGACAAAGTTTAGGCTTTCCGGATCTCAGGAATGCTGTCAATTGGTTCTAGCCTCTACCACGAAGGTTCTGATCCCATGAATTTGGTCCGTGGATCAGAAACCCAAGAGATACGCACTCAAGCTGTGGCCCAATGACTACGTTGAGCTCAGATAGAACGGGAGTGGTTGTCAGGCACGCGTTCATAGATTTGAGAATAATAATGAGTGTCACGGATCATCATCTTCTCCGGATTGAAGTACGAATGAGTATCTTAGAATAGAATCAAGCGTAATTGAATGAAAAACAGAGGTAATTGCATTAATCCATTGAAATACAGCAGAGCTCCTCACGCTCACCTATGGGGTTTAGAGACTCATGCTATCAGAGATACAATATGAAGTGTAAAAAATGTCATGAGGTGCAAAATAAATCTCTAAAAGTAGTTTTTATACTAAACTAGTAACTTAGGTTTACAGAAAATGAGTAACTAAGTGCAGATAGTGCAGAATACCACTTCTAGGACCCACTTGGTGTGTGCCTGGGCTGAGCTTTCAAGCTTTCACGTTCATATGCCCAAAGTTGGCGTTAAAGGCCACCCTGGGTGCCAGAATGGGCGTTTAACGCCGAAAAAGGTGCCAGTTCTGGCGTTTTACGTCAGAAAGTTTTAGGCTGACGTTGGACGCCAGTTTGGGCCATCAAATCTCTGGAAACATATGGACTATTATATATTTCTAGAAAGCCCAACATGTCTACTTTCCAACGCAATTGAGAGCGCGCAAATTGGGCTTCTGTAGCTCCAGAAAATCCATTTCGAGTGCAGGAGGGTCAGAATCCAACAGCATCTGCAGTCCTTTTTTAGCCTCTGAATCAGATTTTTTCTCAGATCCCTCAATTTCAGTCAGAGAATACCTGAAATTACAGAAAAACACACGAACTCATAGTAAATTCCAGAAATGTGATTTTTGAATAAAAACTAATAAAAAAGTAAATAAAACATACTAAAAACTATATAAAAACAATGCCAAAAAGGGTATAAATTATCCGCTCATCACAACACCAAACTTAAATTGTTGCTTGTCCCCAAGCAACTAAAAACAAAATAGGATAAAAAGAAGAGAATATACAATAAATTTCAAATAGCAATGAAGCTCAGTTCCAATTAGATGAGCGGGACTTGTAGCCTTTTTGCTTCTGAACAGTTTTGGCATCTCACTTTATCCTTTGAAGTTCAGAATTATTGGCATCTATAGGAACTCAGAATTCAGATAGTGTTATTGATTCTCCTAGTTCAGTATGTTGATTCTTGAACACAGTTACTTTATGGGTCTTGGCCGTGACCTTAAGCACTTTGTTTTCCAGTATTACCACCGGATACATAAGTGCCACAGACACAAAACTGGGTGAACCTTTTCAGATTGTGACTCAGCTTTGGTAGAGTCCCCAATTAGAGGTGCCCATAGCTCTTAAGCACACTCTTTTTTCTTTGGACCACGACTTTAACCACTCAGTCTCAAGCTCTTCACTTGGACCTTCATGCCACAAGCACATGGTTAGGGACAGCTTGGTTTAGCCGCTTAGGCCAGGATTTTATTCCTGTGGGCCCTCCTATCCATTAATGCTCAAAGCCTTGGATCCTTTTTACCCATGCCTTTTGGTTTAAAGGGCTATTGGCTTTTTCTGCTTGCTTTTTCTTTTTCTTTCTTTTTTTTTTCGCAAGCTTTGTCTATTCACTGCTTTTTTTTTGCTTCAAGAATCAAATTTATGAATTTTCAGATTACCAATAACATTTCTCCTTTTTCATTATTCTTTCAAGAGTCAACAATTTTAACATTCATAAACAAAAAATTCAAAAAAATAAGCACTGTTCAAGCATTCATTCAGAAAACAAAAGGTATTTTCACCACATCAAAATAATTAAACTGATTTCAAGATAGAATTTGAAACCATGTACTTCTTGTTCTTTTGCAATTAAAAATATTTTTCATTTAAGAAAGGTGATAGATTCATAGGACATTCATAGCTTTAAGGCATAGACACTAGACACTAATGATCATGTAATAAAGACACAAACATAGACAAAACATAAAGCATAGAATTCAAAAAAATAGAAAAATAATAATCAAGGAAATTAAAGAACGGGTCCACCTTAGTGATGGCGGCTAGTTCTTCTTCTTGAAGATCCCATGGAGTGCTTTATCTCCTCAATATCTCTTCCTTGCCTTTATTGCTCCTCTTTCATGGCCCTTTGGTCCTCTCTGATTTTATGGAGGAAAATGGAGTGCTTTTGTTGAGGTCCATGAGTGGGCTCTCTTGTTTGCTCCATCCTCTTTCTAGTGATGGGCTTTTGAGATGAATTTCTCCATCTCTCATGACTCAAAGTTGGAAGCAACTGCGTTTCCTTTCCTCTTCCTAGAGGTTTTTTCGGCCTTAGGTGTCATTAATGGTTATGGAAAAACAAACAGCAAAGCTTTTTCCAAACCAAACTTAAAAGTTTTGCTCGTCCTCGAGTAAAATAAGATAGGAGGGAGTAGAAGAAGAGTGATGCAATTAATTTTGAAAACATATTATTGTATACAAGAAAAAGAGTTGAAAAGAATTTGAAAAGATATGTAAGTTTTGAAAACGTTTTAGAAGGAATTGAAAAGAATTAAAAAGAATTGGAAAGATTATTAATTTTTGAAAATAGAAATTGAAAGATGAAAGTTTAAATTATGTTTGATGCAAAAAAGTATGAATTAAAACATGAAAAATTGAAAAAAATCGAATTGAAAACAAAACTACCTCCCTTGTGTGTCATTCTGGCGTTAAACGCCCAGAATGCTATCTATTCTGGCGTTTAACGCCCACTTGTCCGCCATTTTGGGCATTTAACGCCCAGCCAGATACCCTGGCTGGCGTTAAATGCCAGAAATCTTTTCTCACTGGGCATTTTTCTGAACGCCCAGGATGCTGCTGTTTCTGGCGTTAAACACCCAGAATGCTGCCCATTCTGGCGTTTAACGCCCAGAATGATATCTTTACTGGCGTTAAACGACCAGAATGATAGCCATTCTGGTGTTTAACGCCCAATTTGCCTCTTTACTTGCATTTTAACGCCACTGAGCTCTTTCTCTCTGTGATTCTTCTGTTTTATGTTCTGAACCTTCATTTCCTTGACTTTTTCACTGATAAGCATTAACAAACATAATTAATAAAATTAAATAATCTTATATAATTATTATAAACATCTAATAATGGCTGGGTTGCCTCCCAGTAAGCGCTTCTTTACTATCTTTAGCTGGACTTTACTGAGCTTTTAATTTAGTCTCAGCTTTGAGCATTCTTGCTCAACATTGCCTTCAAGATAATGTTTGATTCTCTGTCCATTAACAATGAAATTTTTGTCAGAATCAATATCTTGAAGCTCTACATAACCATATGGTGACACACTTGTAATCACATATGGTCCCCTCCACCGGGATTTCAACTTCCCAGGGAACAATCTGAGCCTAGAGTTAAACAGCAGGACCTTCTGTCCTGGCTCAAAGACTCTAGAAGACAGCCTTTTGTCATGCCATTTTTTTGCTTTCTCTTTATAAATTGTAGCATTTTCGAAAGCTTTGAGTCTGAACTCTTCCATCTCATTCAACTGGTGTAATCTTTTCTCTCTAACTACCTTAGCATCAAGGTTTAGGAACCTGGTTGTCTAGTAGGCCTTGTGTTCCAGTTCCACTGGCAGATGACAGGATTTTCCATACACAAGCTGGTATGGAGAAGTCCCTATAGGAGTCTTGAATAAAGTTCTGTATGCCCACAGAGCATCATCCAGGCCTCTTGCCCAATCCCTTCTACGAGCACTTACAGTCCGCTCCAGGATTCGCTTTAGTTCTCTATTTGAGACTTCAGCCTGCCCATTTGTCTGTGAATGATATGGAGTTGCTACTTTATGGTTAATTCCATATCGGACTAGAGCAGAGTCAAGCTGTTTATTGCAGAAATGAGTGCCTCCATTACTGATCAGTATCCTGGGGACACCGAACCTGCTGAAAATATGCTTCTGGAGGAACTTCATCACTGTCTTAGTATCATTAATGTGTGTTGCAATTGCCTCTACGCATTTAGATACATAATCTACTGCCACCAGAATATAAGTGTTTGAGTACGATGGTGGGAAAGGCCCCATGAAATCAATACCCCATACATCAAACAACTCAATCTCTAAGATTCCTTGTTGAGGCATGGCATAACCGTGAGGCAGATTACCAGCTCTCTGAAAACTGTCACAGTTACGTACAAACTCTCGGGAGTCTCTATAGAGAGTAGGCCAGTAGAAGCCACACTGGAGAACTTTGGTGGCTGTTCGCTCACCTCCGAAATGTCCTCCATATTATGATCCATGGCAATGCCATAGGATCTTCTGTGCCTCTTCTCTAGGCACACATCTACGGATCATTCCGTCTGCACACCTCTTAAAGAGATATGGTTTATCCCATAAGTAGTATTTTGCATCATAAATCAATTTTTTTGTTTGCACCTTGCTATACTCCTTGGGTATGAATCTCACAGCTTTATAGTTTGCAATATTTGCAAACCATGGTACTTCCCGAATGGCAAAAATTTGCTCATCCGAGAAGGTTTCAGAGATCTCAGTAGGAGGGAGGGACGCTCCTGCTACTGGTTCTATACTGGATAGGTGATCTGCTACTTGGTTCTCTGTCCTTTTTCTTTCTCTTATTTCTATATCAAACTCTTGCAGAAGCAACACCCATCTTATGAGTCTGGGTTTTGAATCCTGCTTTGTGAGGAGATATTTTAGAGCAGCATGGTCAGTGTACACATTCACTTTTGATCCTACTAAATAAGATCTGAACTTGTCAACGGCATAAACCACTGCAAGTAACTCCTTTTCTGTGGTTGTGTAATTCTTCTGTGCATCATTTAAAACATGGCTAGCATAATAAATGACATGCAGAAGCTTGTTATGTCTTTGTCCCAATACTGCACCAATGGCATGGTCACTGGCATCACACATTAGTTCGAATGGTAATGTCCAATCTGGTGTAGAAATAACTAGTGATGTGACCAGCTTAGCTTTCAGAGTTTCAAACGCCTGCATACACTCTGTGTCAAAGTCAAATGGCATGTCAGCAGCTAGCAGATTGCTCAGAGGTTTTGCAATTTTTGAAAAATCCTTTATAAACCTCTTATAGAATCCTGCATGCCCCTAGAAAGCTTCTGATTGCTTTAACATTGGTAGGTGGTGGTAATTTTTCAATTACCTCTACCTTAGCTTGATCCACCTCTATTCCCTTGTTCAAAATTTTGTGCCCAAGGACAATTCCTTCAGTCACCATAAAGTGACATTTTTCCCAGTTTAAAACCAGGTTAGTTTCTTGGCACCTTTTTAGAACAAGTGCTAGATGGTCAAGACAAGAGCTGAATGAGTCTCCAAATACTGAGAAGTCATCCATGAAGACTTCCAGAAACTTCTTTACCATATCAGAGAATATAGAGAGCATGCACCTCTTAAAGGTTGCAGGTGCATTGCATAGACCAAATGGCATCCTTTTGTAGGCAAATACTTCAGATGGACATGTGAATGTTGTTTTCTCTTGGTCTTGAGTGTCTACTGCAATTTGGTTGTAACCTGAATAGCCATCCAAAAAGCAGTAGTATTCATGACCTGCTAGTCTCTCTAGCATCTGGTCTATGAATGGTAAAGGAAAATGATCCTTCCTGGTGGTTGTATTGAGCCTTCTGTAGTCAATACACATACGCCACCCTGTAACTGTTCTTGTAGGAACCAGTTCATTTTTTCATTACGAACCACTGTCATGCCTTCTTTCTTGGGGACAACTTGGACAGGGCTCACCCAGGGGCTATCAGAAATAGAATAAATAATCCCAGCCTCTAGTAATTTAGTGACCTCTTTCTGCACCACCTCCTTCATGGCTGGATTTAACCGCCTCTATGGTTGAACCACTGGCTTAGCATCATCCTCCAATAGGATCTTGTGCATGCATCTTGCTGGGCTAATACCCTTAAGATCACTTATGGACCACCCAAGAGCTGTCTTGTGTGTCCTTAGCACCTGAATTAGTGCTTTCTCGTCCTGTGGAATTAAAGCAGAGCTTATGAACACCGAAAAAGTGTCACCTTCTCCCATAAATGCATATTTCAGGGATGGTGGTAGTGGTTTGAGCTCAGGTTTAGGAGGCTTATCCTCTTCCTGAGGAATTTTCAGAGGTTCTTCTATTCTCTCTGGTTCCTCCAGATCAGGCTGAACATCTTTAAAAATGTCCTCTAGCTCTGATTCGAGACTCTCAGTCATATTGATCTCTTCCACCAAGGAGTCAATAACATCTGCACTCAGGCAATCTTTTGGTGTGTCTGAATGCTGCATAGCTTTGACAGCATTCAACTTAAACTCATCCTCATTGACTCTCAGAGTTATCTCTCCTCTTTGGACGTCAATGAGGGTTCGTCCAGTTGCTAGGAAAGGTCTTCCTAGAATGAGAGTTGCACTCTTGTGCTCCTCTATTTCCAGTACTACAAAGTCAGTAGGAAAGGCAAATGGCCCAACCTTGACAATCATGTCCTCAATTATGCCTGATGAGATTTTAATGGGGCCATCAGCAAGTTGGAGGCATATCCGGGTTGGTTTAACTTCATCAGTCAAACCAAGCTTTTTGATAGTGGATGCAGGTATTAGGTTGATACTTGCCCCAAGGTCACACAGAGCTGTCTTGGTACAAGCATCCTCTAATGTGCATGGCATCATAAAGCTTCCAAGATCTTTAAACTTCTCTGGTAAGCTTTTCAGAATGACTGCACTGCATTCTTCAGTGAGGAAAACCTTTTCAGTTTCTCTCCAATCCTTCTTATGACTTAAGATCTCTTTCATGAACTTAGCATAAAAGGGTATTTGCTCAAGTGCCTCTGCAAACAGAATCTTTATTTCAAGAGTCCTGAGGTAGTCTGCAAAGCGGGCAAATTATTTATCCTGTTTCGCTTGGCAGAGTTTCTGAGGATAAGGCATCTTGGCTTTATATTCTTCAACCTTGGTTGCTGCAGGTTTATTTCCTACAGAAGTGGTTGGAGAAGCCTGCTTAAGGGGGTTGTTATCAGCACTTGCAAGTGTTTGACCCCTTTGTGGCGTTTGAACGCCAGAATTGGGGGCTGCATGGGCGTTTAACGCCAGATTGCCACCCTTTTCTGGCGTCTGGACGCCAGAATTGGCTGTCCCTTGGGCGTTTAATGCCACTTTTTCACCCTTTTCTGGCATCTGAACGCCAGAATCATTCCTCTCTGGGCTCTTACTGTCCTCATAGGGATTTTGGGCAGTGGTTTGATTATCCTTTGTCAAGTGTTCCTTTCTTGGCTTCCTGCTACCTTGGATTGATACATTCAGTGTTTTCCCACTCCTTAATTGAACAACTTGGCATTCTTCTATTATCTGTTTAGATAGCTGCTGTCTTGTATGATTTAATTGTGCTTCCATATTTTGGTTAGCATTTTTAGTGTCTTGGAGCATCTCTTTGAATTCTGTGAACTATTTTGTTATAGTAAGCAATTGCTGATTGAGTTCAGCAACTTGTTCTTGAGGACTAAGTTCGGTGGATACTGCTTTAGCCTCTTCTTTCAGCGAGGACTCACTACTCAAGTACAGATGCTGATTTCTAGCAACTGTATCAATGAGCTCTTGAGCCTCTTCAATTGTCTTTTTCATATGTATAGATCCACCAGCTGAGTGGTCTAGAGACATTTGAGCTTTTTCTGTAAGCCCATAGTAGAAGATGTCTAACTGTACCCACTCTGAAAACATTTCAGAGGGGCATTTCCTTAGCATCCCTCTGTACCTCTCCCAGGCATTATAAAGAAATTCATCATCCTCTTGTTTAAAGCCTTGGATGTCCATCCTTAGCTGTGTCATCCTTTTTGGAGGGTAATATTGATTCAGGAATTTGTCTGATAACTGTTTCCATGTTCTTATGATTGCTGTAGGTTGGTTGTTTAACCACCTCTTAGCTTGATCTTTTACAGCAAATGGAAATAGTAATAATCTGTAGACATCCTGATCCACTTCTTTATCACGTACTGTGTCTGCAATTTGTAAGAACTGTGCCAGAAACTTAGTAGGTTCTTCCTGTGAAAGACAGGAATACTGACAATTTTGCTGCACCATGATAATGAGCTGAGGATTTAGCTCAAAACTGCTTGCTCTGATGGAGGGTATACAGAGACTACTCCCGTATGCAGCAGTAATGGGGTTAGCATATGACCCCAAAGTCTTTCTGGACTGTTCATTTTCACTTAGATCCATGATGGAGAAAGGGAGATGTTGTAGATTGTAAAATAGAAGTAAAGTAAAAGAAAAATCAAAATATTTTTATTTTTATTTTATTTATTGAATGCTAACTGAATTCAAAGGAGAAGAAAATAAAATAATTGGGAACTAGAAAAATAAGCTTCAAAAAATAAATAAAATAAAATAAAGTAGATTAAAATAAATAAAAAAATTCGAATGCTAAAATGGCTGATGAATTAAAAAGATTTGAAAAATTTTGGATATGATTTTTGAAAAAGATTTTGAATTTTGAAATTTTAAAACTAAGATAAGATAAAATAAAAAAATTAAAATAGAAATCTGAATTTTTAAATAAAATTTTAGAAAATTCAATTAAATAAATAGAAAAGATATTTTTGAATTTAATGAGGAAAGAGAAAAACAATAAAATGACACCAAACTTAGAATTTTTAGATCAAAACTAAGAAAGCAAACAGGAAAACTTTGAATGTCAAGATGAACACCAAGAACACTTTGAAGATCAAGATGAACACCAAGAATAAATTTTAAAAATTTTTAAGAAGATAGAAACACAGAGGACACTGACGTTAGGATTTTTGCCAATAAAGAATTTCATAAAAACATTCGTGTTGTCGATATAGTCTCTAAACCGACAGAAATCCCTTCGTACAAAAGTTTTGGTTGTCATAAGTAACAAACCCCTTTGAAATTGATAACCGAGTATTCAAACCTCGGGTCGTCTTCTCAAGGAATTGCAGGGAGGTATGTTCTTATTATTGGTTATGAGTTTGTAAATTGGGGTTTTGGAAGTAAGGTGGGAATATGTTATATGACAAATAATTTAACTGGTAATTAAAAATAAATAAATAGATGCAAGGCAAACTTTTGGCAAGGTATGAGAATTTGGAAGTCCAGACTTATTCTTATCAACAACAATGAAAGTTGAATCTTAATTCCACTTAGTTAACCTTTACTAAAGCAAAGGAAAGTCAAGGGACAATTTGGTTTGATCTTCGAATCCTATTTATTTCCTAAGAAAAGATTGGGATTATTGAAGTTCAACTCAATTGGCAAGATAACAATTAACAATTATGCTATTGAATTGGATAACTCCTGAGTTACTAATTTCTTAACCAAAACCAAAAGGAAAAGAGTAAATCTACTGGAATAAAAATGTCTTCAGATGGGAAGCAGTAATCATGTAAATAAAAGAAAGCAATCATGAATTGAAATACCTCAAATAACATTAATTAAGAAAATTATATGTAACATGAAAGAGTTCATAAATTAAATAAAAATAAAGAACCTGGGATTGAGAGTCACTCCTAAAACTAAGAGAAGTCCTAGATCCTAAGAGAGAGAGGAGAGAACCTCTCTCAAAACTAATCTAAATCATGAGAAGTGAATTATATGAGCCTGCTATGAATGGATGCATTCCCCCACTTTATAGCCTCTAATCTGTGTTTTCTGGGCCGCAAACTGGGTCAGAAATAGCCCAGAATTCGCTGGTTGCGAATTCAAATGCGCTGATTTCTGTCACTGCAACGCGGCCGCATGGATCACGCGGTTGCGTCACCTAGCCTCAGGGGAACTATAGCATATTATATATCAAATCGAAGCCCCGGATGTTAGCTTTCCAACGCAACTAGAATCGCGTCGTTTAGACATCTGCAGATAAAGTTATAGCCGTTTGAGTGCGAAGAGGTCAGGCTGGACAGCTTAACAATTTCTCCAACTTCTTGTATTCCTTCCACTTTTGCATGCTTCCTTTCCATCCTCCGAGTCATTCCTGTCCTGTAATCTCTGAAATCACTTAACACACATATCAAGGCATCTAATGGTGATAAGAGAGGATTGAACATAGGGAACTTAAGGCCAAAGAAGCATGTTTTCAATCAAAGCACATAATTAGGAAGGCAAATGTAAAATCATGCAAATAGCATGAATAAGTGGGTAAAGAGTTGATAAAATCCACTCAATTGAGCACAAGATAAACCATAAAATAGTGGTTTATCAACCTCCCCACACTTAAACAATAGCATGTCCTCATGCTAAGTTTAAGAGTAACTATAAAGATGAAGAGGAATGGTAGAATGTATGAAATGCAATCCTATCTATATGGATGCAACTAAATGTGAAATGCTTCTACCTACTTGGTTAAAAGTAAATCAAATTCTTCAAGACAAATACAAACCAATTTCCACTAATTCAAATCGTACAATAAAAAGCAAGTAAACTTGTAGGAAGATAGCTCATGAAAGCATGGAACATAGAATTAAGCACTGAACCCTTACTGGTAGTGTATATCACTCTAACTCTCAAGTGTCTAGGGTCAATCACTCTACTCTTCCCTAATCATGCTTTCTAAACTTTGTTCTTCACCTAACCAATCAACATTATTTAATGTACCAATGCAAACATCATGAGGTCTTTTCAAGATTGTAATGGGGCTAAGGTAAATGTGAGGATATATATATATATGGTTAAGTGAGGTATGAATTGAATCTTTAATTAACCTAAACTTTCACCTAACATACATATACTCTATATAATTCTAATTCATGCCTAGCTACCCAAAATTCCCACTTTTACATCACATACTCATGTATCAACTTTTTCTTTTTAATTTATCACATGTGCATTGATTTTTCATTAACTTAACATTGGGGTAATTTTGTCCCCTTATTTATTTATTTATATATATATATATATATATATATATATATATATATTTTTTTTTTTTTCTTTTTCTCTTTTTCTCTTTTTCTCTTTTTTTTTTTTATAAACTGAATCATAAAAGCAAACATAACTTATCAATGCATATGGATTCTCCATTATTTTTCTATTTTGGTTTTTCATGAGTAGGTCCCAAATTTCCAATATTCAAATAAGTTATAAACATGACACATTTCCTTATTAACCTAAGTTCCCACAATTTCCCCACACTTAGTTGATACACAATCTCTATCTTAAGCTAACCAAAGATTCAATTGGGATAATTAATTTGTTTTCCGCTTAAGGCTAGTGATGTGGTAAAATATAGAACAAATGGGGATTAAAAGGCTCAAAGTGGCTGACAAGGGTGATTTAAAGGGTAGGCTTATTTGGGATAAGTGAGCTAAAATCAAACAATGGCCTCAATCATATGCAAGCATGTAAATACACTAAATAATGGACATATAGATTGGAACAAAATATAGATTACAATCATAGAGAAGGGAACACACAAGAATAAAATATTTATGGTTAAATAATGTAACCATGTAAATAAGCTCAAAGTCTCACAGGTTGTGTGTTCTTTGGCTCAAAAACCATGTTCCAAATACAACTTCAAACAAATTTAAAAAATTTTTAAAATTTTTTTTATTTAAATTAGTGAACTTTTTTTTTATTTAAATTAATGAAAATTTTTTTTCAAAAATAGGATCTTAAAAAGAGATTTATTATTTTAACCAAGTAGTAACTAAATGCACAAAATCAAATAAATATACAATCAAATATGCAGATGCAACAATGAACAAATAAAGAAAATAAGATTATTGGTGTTGAAAATAAAGTACTAACCCACGGAGATCGGTATCGACCTCCCCACACTTAAAGGTTGCACCGTCCTCGGTGCATGCTAAGATGTATAAGTGGACGGGATGTTCCAACTGATGCTTTTCTTCAAAGATTGTGCAGATGGACTTGTTTGTCTCCCCTTTTAAGCGTCTTCCGGTTCTCTTCCTGGTGGCCATCCTGAAAGAAAAAGAGAAGAAAGGTAACCCAATAATAGAGATAAGAAAATAAATGAAGTATGGTTGGGTTAATGCCAAATGATAAGGGTTTCATTTACATGGAAGCTTCAACATGTACGTGAGAAAACAAATAAAAGCACATGGCAATTCAAGAGTGCAAAAATTTGCAACAATAGGGAAGAGAGTGTGGGTAAGGAGAGGTAATGTAAATTCATGTCAATACAAAAAGTAATACAGATATAAAAGATTGGCATTGATATATAATATAACCTATCCAGAATAAAACAAGTCACTAAGCACCCAAAAATAATTCAAGGGAAGATACAACAGTTAAATATGAAAATTTTAACACCAAAGAAAAAATAATTAATTTAGAAAAGAAAATAAAAATATGCACAAAATTAAGATGCAATGAATGAAATATGCAAATAAAATAGAATGGAGGTGAAAGAAAATAAGAAAGGAAGAAGAAAGAAATAAGAAAAGATAAGAAAAATAAGGATTAGAGAAGAAAAGATAAGAAAATTGGCTGATTTGGATATTCTGTGCGCCGCTTGTGACGCGGACGCGTGAGTGACACGGTCGCGTGGTGCGCAAGAAGGTCAGGTGACGCGGACGCATGGGTCACGCGATCGCGTGGCCTGTTTTGTGCAATTGGCACAAGTGCAGCCTCACGGTCGCGCAACTCTCTGTTCGAAACTCTTTTTGCCAAAATTCTGGGTGACGCGATCGCGTGGGGCATGCGATCGCGTGAATGGCCATCTTTTAAAAACGACGCGGACGCGTGGGGCACGCGTTCGCGTGGTGAGGCTTGGGCTTCCAGCACGAGTCTAGCCCAACTCCAGCTCAACTTTCTGCCATACACCCATTTACGTCGACTTCTCAGAGCCACGCGGTCGCGTGGGTGACGCGATCGCGTGGATCAAATTGTGCCATTAGCGCGCCTCCAGCCACGCTTTCGCGTGACTCTCTGTTTAATTCTTTTCTTCCCGACGCACATACGACGCGGACGCGTCGGCGACGCTGTCGCGTTGCGTGCGAAAATCCCCTTTTTTTATCTGAAAAAATGCAGAATGTAGTGTTAATATGAATGTGATGCAAAACTCCAGGTTCAATATAATAAAATAAAATAAAACTCGAAAATAAATAAAACTAAATTAAAATGAAAAATGAACGATCATACCATGGTGGGTTGTCTTCCACCTAGCACTTTTAGTTAAAGTCCTTAAGTTGGACGTTTGGTGAGCTCTTCTGTTATGGTGGCTTGTGCTTGAACTCATCCAGGAATCTCCACCAATGTTTGTATCTCCAGTCACCTCCGGGGTCCCAAACTAGGCATGTAAAGCCCTTAAGAAGCTTCAAACGGATTCTTAGGCTCCCGGGGTGACAAATGTCAGAGCAGATTCTAGGATCCCAAATCTTGCTTTTACACCCATCTTTATCGGGATCTGTATTTTTCCAATTGGGTGATAAGTAATTTGAATTCTCACTGCAGCTACCAAACAGCTTCCTAGACCCATTCAGTTGAGCTTTACACCAACCTTTGCGTTTAAACTTAAAGCTTCCAACCATAATGAACCTTGCAGGACAGTTCTTACCACTGACCATCTTCCTCTTACTCTTAATGCCACAAAGAGCTCTAAGTTGACCATCCGTCTCCAGTAGCCCATATTCAAGTGGAATTAGAAAGCTAAGGGATATGAATTTTACCCACTTGAATGTTGTGAAGGATGATGGCAACTTAGGGGGAGGAGACTCCAATAACTTTGGCAAGGTGATTTCAAGATCCACTCCCTTGTGCTCTTCGACAACTTCCACCTCTTTGCAAGTTTCTTCAATATTAACCTCTTCCTCTTGGTAGCTTTCTTCCAATTCAATCTCTTTTTCATTGCTCACCAAGGGCATGGAAGGAGGCTCTATGACTGGACTTTCCAATGGAAGTACAGCATCTCTTAAGTCTGCAACCACATCTTCCTTTTTAATAATTGCTGCTTTGTCCAGTTGTTTAAGTATAAAATCGTACTCATCCTCGATGGTTTTCTTTCCATGACAACTCCTTTCAACTACTCTTTCATCTTCAAGGGTCTCTCCTACCTTTACCCGTAGGGCCTCCTCTAGCTCTTTATGAAGTATGGATTTGTGAAGATGATTCCTTATTTCCTGTTCCATATCAATAGCATAATTGGGATCATCTTGCTCTTGGATTGATGGATGTGGGTGCTCTTCCATGGAGGGTGGTGATGGGATGAAAATATCATTATGTGGTTGAAAAGGAAGTGCACTAGAGCTTGAGGGTTGATTGTTGAAGGTATTTGGTGGTCTGATTTGGGCGACGAGAGCTTGTATAGTGGAGTTTAGATCGGCAAGTGCTTTCTCCATGGAGGTTTGGGGTGGATAGGAGGGTTCATTTGGCTCATAAGGTGGTTGGTATGGTGGATACGGGTTAGGGTCATATGGAGGTGAATGGTGAAAAGGGGCTTGTGAGTATGGTGGTCCAAAGTCATGTTGAGGAAAGGGTTCATAGGCATATGGTGGTGGTTGTTGATAGTCCACTGGATGTGGTTGTTGCCATGAGGGTTGATCAAATCCTTGTGGCTCCTCCCATCTTTGATTATTCCAACCTTGATGCCTGTTCTCATTGTAATTTCTTCTTCCTGCAACATTATTGTAACCAGACTCATAGCCAAAGGGGTGAGAGTTCATAGTTAGTTGATAAAAATTTAAAAACAAAAATAAAAGCAAATTTGAAATTCAAATTTTTGAATTTGAAAATTAAAATTTGAATTTTTAAATTTTTTTTAAATTGAAATTTGAAGATTAAAATTTGAAAATTAAATTTTTAAAATTGAAAATTGAAAATTGATTTTTTTTAACTATTTATAATAACCAATAATAAGGCACACGTTTGCAATTCCCCGGCAACAGCACCATTTTGACGTTAGGATTTTTGCCAGTAAAGAATTTCATAAAAATATTCGCGTTGTAGATATAGTCTCTAAACCGACAGAAATCCCTTCGTACAAAAGTTTTGGTTGTCACAAGTAACAAACCCCCTTGAAATTGATAACCGAGTATTCAAACCTCGGGTCGTCTTCTCAAGGAATTGCAGGGAGGTATGTTCTTATTATTGGTTGAGTTTGTAAATTGGGGTTTTGGAAGTAAGGTGGGAATATGTTATATGACAAATAATTTAACTGGTAATTAAAAATAAAAAAATAGCTGCAAGGCAAACTTTTGGCAAGGTATGAGAATTTGGAAGTCCAGACTTAGTTATTCTTATCAACAACAATGAAAGTTGAATCTTAATTCCACTTAGTTAACCTTTACTAAAGCAAAGGAAAGTCAAGGGACAATTTGGTTTGATCTTCGAATCCTATTTATTTCCTAAGAAAAGATTGGGATTATTGAAGTTTAACTCAATTGGCAAGATAACAATTAACAATTATGCTGTTGAATTGGATAACTCCTGAGTTACTGATTTCTTAACCAAAACCAAAAGGAAAAGAGTAAATCTACTGGAATAAAAATGTCTTCAGATGGGAAGCAGTAATCATATAAATAAAAGAAAGCAATCATGAATTGAAATACCTCAAATAACATTAATTAAGAAAATTATATGTAACATGGAAGAGTTCATAAATTAAATAACAATAAAGAACCTGGGATTGAGAGTCACTCCTAAAACTAAGAGAAGTCCTAAATCCTAAGAGAGAGATGAGAGAACATCTCTCAAAACTAATCTAAATCATGAGAAGTGAATTATATGAGCCTGCTATGAATGGATGCATTTTCCCACTTTATAGCATCTAATATGTGTTTTCTGGGCCGCAAACTGGGTCAGAAATAGGCCAGAATTCGCTGGTTGCGAATTCAAATGCGCTGATTTCCGTCACTGCGACGCGGCCACATGGATCACGCGGTCGCGTCGTCTAGCGTCAGGAGAACTATAGCATATTATATATCAAATCGAAGCCCCAGACGTTAGCTTTTCAACGCAACTGGAACTGCGTCGTTTGGACATCTGTAGCTAAAGTTATAGCCATTTGAGTGCGAAGAGGTCAGGCTGGACAGCTTAACAATTTCTCCAACTTCTTGTATTCCTTCCACTTTTGCATGCTTCCTTTCCATCCTCTGAGTCATTCCTGCCCTGTAATCTCTGAAATCACTTAACACACATATCAATGCATCTAATGGTGATAAGAGATGATTAAACATAGGGAACTTAAGGCCAAAGAAGCATGTTTTCAATCAAAGCACATAATTAGGAAGGCAAATGTAAAACCATGCAAATAGCATGAATAAGTGGGTAAAGAGTTGATAAAATCCACTCAATTGAGCACAAGATAAACCATAAAATAGTGGTTTATCAGACACCAAACTTTAAAATTTTTATATTTTGGACACTAATAATTTAAAAATGTATAAGATAAACAGCAACAAACACCAAACAAGAAATTTTAAAGATCAAATAAGAAGAATTATCAAGAACAATTTGAAGATCAATAAAGAACTAAGAACATGTAATTCGAAAAATTGAAAGAAAAATAAAAACATGCAATTGACACCAAACTTAAAACATGAAACTAAACTCAATTATTAATTTATGGGTTAAGTACTGAAATCGTCCCTAAGGTAAGTGGCGAAAATCAAATTCGTCCCCGACGTTTTTTTGCTATTAAAATCATCCCGAACGTTCAGAAACACTTTAAAATCATCCTTTCCCAAATTTTTGGACCAAAATACCCTCATCATCATCATTCTCCTCTTCACCTTCATCACTCCACCACCACCACCACCACCACCACCACCACCACCACCACTACAGACACAAACACAAACACCAACACCTTAACCCCACTCCGGTAACCCCCCACCCCTCACCGCCCCCCCCCCCCTCACCGTAAACCCCCACCCCTCACCCCCTCCACCCCCTCATCCCCCACCGCTCACCCACTCCCTCACCCCCTCACTGTAACCCTCCACCCCCTCACCGCCTCCCCCTCACCCACTCTCTCACTTCCTCACTGTAATCCTCCACCCCCTCACCCCTACCCCTCACCCACTCCCTCACCCCCTCACTGTAATCCTCCACCCCCTCACCCACTCCCTCACCCCTTCACTGTAACCCCCCATCCCTCACCCCCTACCCCTCACCACCTCCCCCTCACCCACTCCCTCACCCCCTCACTGTAATACCTCCCCCCCCCACCCCCTTTCTCATGCCCCTCTCTTCATGTTCATCATCATCATCATCATCAACAGAAAATTCAAACATGTACAACAAATTTTACAAAAAATTCAGTCCACAGATTCAACAAATTCAGTTCACAGAAGAAAAAGAAAAAGAAGAAGAAGAAGTGGTGGTGCGGTGCGGTGCGGGGGTTGGACCCACGGTGCGGCAGGAGGGTTGGACGCAGGGGCGGCAGCGGTGAGGGGGTGAGGCGGCGGCGGTGAAGGGGTGAGGGGGCGACGGTGATGGGGGTGAGGGAGTGGGAACTGATGATGATGATGATGATGATGATGATGATGGGATGGGATGGGATTTGGAGGTGGGTGTAGGAGGAAGGGAAATTGGGGGGTTGGGGGGTTGGGGGGGGAGAGAAGCGAAGAGATGCTGATGGGTGAGGGTGGGGGTAGGGTTTTTTTTTTATTAATAGTCAAGGGTATTTTTGTCCAAAATTCGGAAAAGGATGATTTTAAAGTGTTTCTGAACATTCGGGATGATTTTAATAGCAAAAAAACGTCGGGGACGAATTTGATTTTCGTCATTTACCTTAGGGACGATTTCAGTACTTAACCCTTAATTTATTGGTTTTTAATTATTTATTAAAAAATTTCGAAAACAGTCTAGAAAAAGGAAACAAGGATTTAAAATTTTTTTTAACAAAAACAATAATAAAAGACTCAAATTTAGTGACTCTAAACCAAAAAGATAAACTTTTCCTAATCTAAGCAATAAAATAAACCGTCAGTTGTCCAAACTCGAACAATCCCCGGCAACGATGCCAAAAACTTGGTGCACGAAATTGTGATTACACTTTTCACAACTCTGCACAACTAACCAGCAAGTGCACTGGGTCGTCCAAGTAAAACCTTACGTGAGTAAGGGTCGATCCCACGGAGATTGTCGGCTTGAAGCAAGCTATGGTTATTTTGTAAATCTTAGTCAGGAGATTAATAATAAGAGTGATTGTATTTATGAAAAGTAAATAACATAAAATAAATGGTACTTGTGATTCAGTAATGAGAAACAGGTTGAGGTTCTGGAGATGCTCTGTCATCTGAATCTCTGCTTTCCTACTGTCTTCTTCTCCAAATCACGCACGACTTCCTTCCATGGCAGGCTATATGATCCTCTCGGATGAAAAATACCAAGCGCTGTCACCGCACGGCTAATCATCTGTCGGTTCCCGCTAGCGTCGGAATAGGACCTTTGTCCTTTTGCACACTGTCACTGCGCCCAACATTCGCAAGTTTGAAGCTCGTCACAGTCATCCCCTTTCAGATCCTACTCGGAATATCATAGACGAGGTTTAGACTTTCTGGATCTCAGGAATGCTGTCAATTGGTTCTAGCCTCTACCACAAAGGTTCTGATCTCATGAATTTGGTCCGTGGATCAGAAACCCAAGAGATACGCACTCAAGCTGTCGCCCAATAACTACGTTGAGCTCAGATAGAACGGGAGTGGTTGTCAGGCACGCGTTCATAGATTTGAGAATAATGATGAGTGTCAAGGATCATCATCTTCTCTGGATTGAAGTACGAATGAGTATCTTAGAATAGAATAAAGCGTAATTGAATGAAAAATAGTAGTAATTGCATTAATCCATTGAAACACACCAGAGCTCCTCACCACCACCTATGGGGTTTAGAGACTCATGCCGTCAGAGATACAATATGAAGTGTAAAAAATATCATGAGGTGCAAAATGAATCTCTAAAAGTAGTTTTTATACTAAACTAGTAACTTAGGTTTACAGAAAATGAGTAACTAAGTGCAGATAGTGCAGAATTCCACTTCTGGGACCCACTTGGTCTGTGCCTAGGCTGAGCTTTCAAGATTTCACGTTCATATGCCCAAATTTGGTGTTAAATGCCACCCTGGGTTCCAGAATGGGCATTTAACGCCGAAAAAGGTGCCAGTTCTGGCATTTTACGCCAGAAAGTTTTAGGCTGACTTTGGATGCCGGTTTAGGCCACCAAATCTCGGGCAAAGTATAGACTATTATATTATTCTGGAAAGCCAAAAATGTCTACTTTCCAACGCAATTAAGAGCGCACCAATTGGGCTTCTGTAGCTCCAGAAAATCCATTTCGAGTGTAGGAAGGTCAGAATCCAACAGCATTTGCAGTCCTTTTTCAGCCTCTGAATCAGATTTTTGCTCAGATCCCTCAATTTCAGTCAGAAAATACCTAAAATTATAGAAAAACACCCGAACTCATAGTAAAGTCCAAAAATGTAATTTTTGAATAAAAACTAATAAAAATATAATAAAAAGTAACTAAAACATACTAAAAACTATATAAAAATAATGCCAAAAAGGGTATAAATTATCCGCTCATCAAATATACATATGATGCTCCATTCTGAAAACATCTCAGAGGGACACCTTCTGACCAATTGCTTGTATCTTTCCCAAGCTTCATAGAGGGATTCACCTTCCTTCTGTCTGAAGGTTTGGACTTCCACTCTAAGCTTGCTTAACTTTTGAGGTGGAAAGAATTTGGCCAAGAAAGCATTGACTAACTTTTCCCAAGAGTTCAGGCTATCTTTAGGTTGTGAGTCCAACCATCTCCTAGCTCTGTCTCTTACAGCAAAGGGAAAAAGCATAAGGCTGTAGACCTCTGGATTAACCCCATTGGTCTTAACAGTGTCACAGACTTGCAAGAATTCAGCTAAAAACTGATGAGGATCTTCCAATGGAAGTCCATGAAACTTGCAGTTCTGCTGCATCAGAGAAACTAATTGAGGCTTAAGCTCAAAGTTGTTAGCTCCAATTGCAGGAATTGAGATGCTCCTTCCACAGAAGTCAGAAAAGGGTGCAATAAAGTCACCAAGCATGTTCCTTGCATCTCCACCATTGTTATTGGGTTCGGCCATCTCTTCTTCTTTTTCAAAAAATTCTGTCAGGTCCTCTCCAGAGTGTTGTGCCTTAGCTTCTCTTAGTTTTCTATTTAGTGTCCTTTCAGGTTCCGGATCAGCTTCAACAAGAATGTTCTTATCCTTGCTCCTACTCATATGAAAAAGAAGAGAACAGAAAAGAATAGGAATCCTCTATGTCACAGTATAGAGATTCCTTTATGTGAGTAGAAGAATAGAAGAGTAGAATGAAGAAGAGAGAAGATGAAGAATTCGAACACAGAGAGGGAGGAAGGGTTCGAATTATAAGAACAAGAGAAGTGTTAGTAAACAAATAAATAAATAGAAAGAGATGAGAGAGAGAGACTTTGTAAGGCCCACATCGGTTGGGGAGGGGAACGAAGCATGCCTTATAAGGATGTGGATACCTCTCCCTAGCATGACGCGTTTTGACGAGTGAGTGTGGGGGGCTTCGGTTAGCATCCCTATCGTCAAAGGCAAAACCGTGAGGCCTTGTGTGCCAAAGCGGACAATATCGTGCTAGCGGGTGGTCTGGGCTGTTACAGATGGTATCAGAGCCGGAACCCGGATCGATGTGCCAGCGAGGGCGCTGGACTTCCTTAGGGGGGTGGATTGTAAGGCCCACATCGGTTGGGGAGGGGAACGAAGCATGCCTTATAAGGATGTGGATACCTCTCCCTAGCATGACGCGTTTTGACGAGTGAGTGTGGGGGGGCTTCGGCTAGCATCCCTATCGTCAAAGGCAAAACCGTGAGGCCTTGTGTGCCAAAGCGGACAATATCGTGCTAGCGGGTGGTCTGGGCTGTTACAGACTTCGAATTTTAAATTAAAATAAAAGGAAACTATTTTTGTTTTTATTTTAATTATTGGTTAGTATTCAAAAATTAAGAGAAGAAATAAAATAAAATTTGAAAATCAAATAAATTAATTAATTAAATAGATTTTTGAAAAAGTGGTTAGTGATTTTCGAAAATTGGAGAGAGAAAAAGGTAGTTAGGTGGTTTTGAAAAAGATATGATTGAAATAGAAAACTTTTAAAATCAAACAAAAAATTAAGTAGTTAACTGAAAAAGATTTGAAAATCAATTTTGAAAAGATAAGAAGTTAGAAAAGATTTTGAAAAAGATTTTAAAAGGAAATTAAAAAGATTTGATTTATGAAATTAAAGTTGATTACTTGACTACCAAGAAACTAAAAGATATGATTTTAGAATTCAAAGATTGATCCTTTCTTAATAGGCAAGTAACAACTTGAGATTTTTGAATCAAAACATTAAATGTTAGCATTAATTTCAAAAATATGAAATAAAAATAAGAAAAAGATTTTGAAAATCAATTTTGAAAATTTTCGAAAATAATAAAAAAAATAAAAAAGATTTGATTTTTGAAAAAGATATAATTTTTAATTTGAAATTTTGACTTGACTCATAAGAAACAATTAAATTTTAAAACCTTTTGACTAAATCAATCAAAATTCCGAAATTTATGAGAAGAATAAGGGAAAGATATATTTTTTATTTTTAAATTTTTATGAGGAGGGAGAAAAACACAAAAATGACACAAGACATAAAAAATTAAGATCATAACAAACAATGCATGCAAGAACACTTTGAATGTCATGATGAACACCAAGAACACTTTGAATGTCAAGATGAACACAAAGAACTTATTTTTGAAAATTTTTAAGAAAAGAAAAACATGCAAGATACCAAACTTAAAATTTTTAAACTTTAGACACTAATAATTCAAGAATGCATTTGAAAAACAAGAAAAGACACAAAATAAGAAAATGCAAAGATCAAATAAAGAAAATAATCAAGAACAACTTGAAAATTATGAAGAACTCAATGCATGAATTTTCGAAAATTTTAAGAAAAGTTAGAACATGCAATTGACACCAAACTTAAAATTTGACACTAGACTCAAACAAGAAACACACAATTTTTGGTTTTTATGGTTTTATAATTTTTTTTTGTAATTTTTCGAAAATTAATTTGGAAAAAGAAAATAAAAAGATACAAAATTTTTAATAAGAATTCCAGGAATCATGCAATGTTAGTCTAAAGCTCCGGTCCAAAAATTTAGACATGGCTTAATAGCCAGCCAAGCTTTATGTGAAAGCTTCGGTCCAAAAGATTAGACATGGCCAATGGCCAGCCAAGCTTCAGCAGAGCATTACATACAACAGCCATATTGATGGGAATCAAAAAGCTCCTACAATGATAAGTGGAAGCCTTGGTCCAAAAGAATTTAGACATGGCTTGACAGCCAGCTAGGCTTCAACAGATCATGATGAAACTCTAGAAATCATTCTTAAAAATTCTGAAGAACAAAATAAAAAATATATTTTATTTTTTTGAATTTTTCAAAAATAAAAAGCTCAAAATTAAAATAAAATTACCTAATCTGAGCAACAAGATGAACCGTCAGTTTTCCAAACTCGAACAATCCCCGGCAACGGCACCAAAAACTTGGTACTCAAAATTGTGATTATTCATTCCCCGGCTATAGCGCCAAAAACTTGGTGTGGGAGAACGCGATTTCAAGACTTCTTCATAATTCTGTGTAACTGACCAGCAAGTGCACTGGGTCGTCCAAGTAATAAACCTTACGTGAGTAAGGGTCGATCCCGCAGAGATTGTCGGCTTGAAGCAAGCTATGGTCATCCTTGTAAATCTCAGTCAGGCGGATTCAAATGGTTATAAGGTTTTGATAATTAAAATATAAATAAAACAGAAAATAAGATAAAGATACTTATGTAATTCATTGGTGGGAATTTCAGATAAGCGTCTGGAGATGCTTTGTTGCTTCTGAACTTCTGCTTTCCTATTGCCTTCTTCCAACCATGCGTTACCTCCTTCCATGGCAAGCTGTATGATCTTCTCGGATGAAAACAAATCCATATGCGCTGTCACCGCACGGCTAATCATCTGTCGGTTCCCGCTAGCGTCGGAATAAGACCATTGTCCTTTTGCACACTGTCACTGCGCCCAACATTCGCAAGTTTGAAGCTCGTCACAGTCATCCCTTCCCAGATCCTACTCGGAATACCACAGACAAGGTTTAGACTTTTCGGATCTCAGGAATGCTGCCAATGGTTCTAGCCTATACCACGAAGACTCTGATCTCACGGAATGGAATGCTCTGTTGTCAGGAGTGGCAATCATGCGTCGTGAACCAGGAGGCCAAGAGATACACACTCAAGCTATTGTAGATAGAACGGAAGTGGTTGTCAAGCACGTGTTCATAAGTGAGAATGATGATGAGTGTCACGGGTCATCACATTCATCAGGTTGAAGTGCAATTGAATATCTTAGAATAAGAATAAGCTTGAATTGAATAGAAGAACAATAGTACTTTGCATTAATTCATGAGGAACAACAGAGCTCCACACCTTAATCTATGAGGTGTAGAAACTCCACCGTTGAAAATACATAAGTGATGAAGGTCTAGGCATGGCCATGAGGCCAGCCTCCAAACGTGAACATAAGATCAAAACAAGAACATCAGATTTAAAATAAATCTCTAAAAGTAGTTTTTATACTAAACTAGTAACTAGGGTTACAGAAAATGAGTAACTAAGTGCAGATAGTGCAGAAATCCACTTCTGGGGCCCACTTGGTGTGTGCTTGGGCTGAGCATTGAAGCTTTTTTGTACATAGGCTGTTCCTGGAGTTAAACGCCAGCTTTGGTGTCAATTTGGGCGTTTAACTCCAATTCTGGTGCCAGTTTGGGCGTTTTACGCCAAGATCTTTTAGGCTGTCTTTGAATGCTAGTTTGGGCCATCAAATCGCGGGAAAAGTATGGACTATTGTATATTGCTAGAAATCCCAGGATGTCTACTTTCCAACGCAATTGAGAGCGCACCAATTGGGCTTTAGTAGCTCCAAAAAATCTACTTTGAGTGCAGGGAGGTCAGAATCCAATAGCATCTGCGGTCCTTTTTCAACCTCTGAATAAGATTTTTGCTCAGGTCCCTCAATTTCAGCCAAAAAATACCTAAAATCACAGAAAAACACACAAACTCATAATAAAGTCCAAAAATGTGATTTTTGAATAAAAACTAATAAAAATATAATAAAAAGTTATTAAATCATACTAAAAACTATGTAAAAATAATGCCAAAAGGGTATAAATTATCCGCTCATCATAGGCTCTTTGGCTATTTGAAACAATGGCCTCAATCATATAAGTGCATATATACATAAAATAATGGACATAAAGAATCAAACAAATCACAGAATACAATCATAGAAACAGAATAGTACACACACAAGAAGGAAATAAAGTGGTTATATGATGTAACCACACAATTAGGCTCAAAATCTCATATGCTTATGTGTTCTTAGCTCAAAAATCATGTTCCACAATATATAGTTGAAGCAAGTTCTAAATTGTTTTTTCAAATCAATTGGGGTGCCCTATAGATAGATTTCTTGGAAAATTTTATTGTTTTGACTAAGCTTATTGTATGTATATGCTAAATAAGAAAATGCAGTTAAAAAATCCTAAAAGACCTAAAAATGAAATGCAAAAGTGTTGGGATTAGAAACTTTTCACTCAAAAATGCCGATTGGTCGAACGACCTCCCCACACTTAAAAGTTTGCACCGTCCTCGATGCATTCGGAGATGAGCAAGGGGGTACAACGACTTTCTGGATTGCCACCTTCAGCTGGTGGATCAACTGGTGCTGCGTGTTCGTTTTCCTGCTTCCGTTTTTGCTTATGACAAATCATCCTGAGCAAAAAAAAAATAGGATAGTAAGAAAAGTAAATGCAAAAGCAAGGAAGCATAGATTGTTGGGATGAGGTAAGAGTCACTAGAATTGAGTGAGCGAATTAGTGTGACCTTGATGAAAAATAGGTGTGTGAATTCTAAGATTGTGCGCGGTTTAGAAATCACACCCTAGTGTTTAAAAGCCATGTCACAATTGCACAAAGGAAGTATGCACGTCACTAATTCTAGTGTGCTTGAGATACTTCGAAGAGAACTCGTAGGTTAAGGCAACCAAACAAGTAGTGAAGAAGAATGAAAACATTCAAGCAACAATCAAGTAATTGTGAAATTGGATAATGCATATGTATTGATTGATGTGCAAGGAAACTTAATGAACCAATTGAAATATAGAGCTCACACATCAAATAATGATACATGTTGAAGTTGTTGCAATACCTAAGTGATATAGAAGTGAAACACATGGGTGCCATGGAACTTAGGAAAAAGAAGATAGAAATTAAACTCAATCACATAGCAAGCATGGTCCACAAAGCTTAGAAAGCTCAAAAATATGTCACTAGGTAAGCTTTCGATCCAATTTCACAATTCTAGAATCTCAATGCATGAAATAGGTGATGTAAATAAAGGTCAATCATAAATAAGTATCACCTAAAAAATTCATTGATATTGTACAATTGCCTAACAATGGATGATGAATGCATGGTGGTCAAAACATGCAATTCAAAAGAGTTAAGATGCTTGAAGGCAATGTACAAGTACTTGGTATGCACAAATGTTAAGCATGAGAAGTTTAAAACCAAGTAACCAAATATAACCTCGACAAAGAATCCAACAAGGAATATAAACAAAAATGATATTAAGATAACATCCTATCAGTAATCAGCAGCAATAAACAATAAACAAGATTAGTAATCCAACACTTATAATAAAAACAAAAAATTAAACAAAAATTAAACTAACTAAACAACTAACTAACTAACTAAAAGAAATGGTGTTATATGGTGCTTGGTAGTGTTGGGTGATGGTTGAAGGGTGGAAAGGAAGGGGGAGAAGAGAGAAGAAGGAAAGAAATGGAAAGAAGAGAAGAAAAGAAGGTTGGTAAAACAGGGCATCCCACGCGTACGCGTGAGGCGACGCGTAAGCGTGGTAGGGTGAAAGGGGATCGACGCATACGCGTGAGTCACGCATACGTGTGATGGGTTATTCAGAGGGGCGACGCGTACGCATGGGTGGATTTTGTGCTAAACGCACAATTCCAACCCAAAACTCGCACAACTCTCTGGAATTTGTATGGGAGGTGAAAATTTTGGATCCACGCGTACGCGTGGATTGTCAAAAAACTTGGTGTCACACGTACGCGTGGCATGGTGCTCTGTTTTTCAAAATTTTTCCAAGTTCTTGCACCAAACCAAGCATTCCTAACCTCCAAACAGCTACCAAAACACCATGAAACCTTATTTAACAAACTAGACTCCTAAATAAACTCAACTAATCAAACAAAATATGAAATTAAACTAATTTTACCATTATATACAAAAGAGAAAAAACGGAAAGATGTTACCATGGTGGGGTGTCTCCCACCTAGCACTTTTCTTTATTGTCCTTAAGTTGGACTTATGGGGAGCTCTCATCAAGGTGGCTTGTGCTTGAATCCATCTTTTATGCTTGGACTTCCAATAAGCTACATCATTCAAACTTAATAGCCCCAAGCATTGATGGAGTTCTTCACAAACCATGAGCTCCCAAAGTTGATCCTCCTCTTGTAATCCGGGATCCCACACTTTGTTTTGACACCCGTCTTCAAATTGATCATAGTAATTCCCTCCGGGTGGTGGAAAAGCCGAATTCTCATGAAGGTACCAAACTATCCTCCTAGACCCATCCAATTGAGCACTAGTCCAACCCTTGCTTCTAGTCTTTGAAGCTTCAACCATAATGAGCCTAGATTTACACCGCCAACCACTAAACATCCTCCTCTTACGCCTCATTTCACAAAGCGCCCTAAGTTGGCCATCTGTTTCAAGCAAACCAAATTCAAGTGGGATAATGAGGCTAAGAGTTATGAGTTTTACCCACTCCAATGAAGGATTAGATGACAACTTAGGTAGAGGAATTCCTAACGGTCTTGATAAAGCATGCTCCACTCCCGTCCATCCTCTTTTAGAGGTTTCCACCACTTGGCAATGCTCTTCAAGCTTTACCTCTTACCAAGCTTCCTCAAGTTCACATTCTTCTTCACCAATGTCTTCAAGCTCTTCCCCATCACTTAAATCATAAATAGGAGGTTGATGAAATCTACCTCATCATCAATTCCAAGCATAGTGGGGAAGGATTCATCAAGCTCAAAAGGATCATATGTTGATGCGGAATCATCATAAATGGGGGAAGTTGGTACTTGTACCACTTCTTCTAATTCCATCCCTTCTTCTTCTTTAATCTCAATATCAACTCCAATGGGAGAGGATTCAATTATAGACAGAAACTCATCAATGATTGAATCCATCTCTTGATCAACTTCTTCAAAGTTTTCCACCATGATATGCCTTGGAGGTTCCACACCCTCCTCAACATCAATGTCAAGCTTCTTGGAAGAGGGCTCCCTAATTCTACATCCCCATGGACTTTCAACATCTCCTAGATCTTCAACCACTTCTTCCGGCTCAATTGACTCAACTTTCTCCCCTCGTAGCAATGCTTGCTTCAACTCCTCTTCTTCACCTTGAAGCTCCAAACTCACTCCCTCACTAAGCTCCTTGATTGCTTCTCCACATTCAACAATGTGAGTACCTTGATCGCATAGACTTAGGCGGGAGGAGACCATGTTGCGAACGGCTTCCGCCACGGTGGCAAGCACGGATTCTATCTTCTTGAACTCCTTTTGTGTTTCTTCTTGCTATTGGAGATAAGAGCTAATATCTCTTTGTTGTGCTAGCTTGAAGACATGGAGAGACTCATCCAATGGAGGTGGTGTAAGAGAGGGTTCATTGTTTGGGGGAAAGGGTTCATAATTAGAAGGTGGTTCATCTTGGTAAGGGTATGGAGATGGTGTATATGAGGTGGTTCTTGGGAGTAGTTGTGTTGGAATTGCGGAGGCTCCATGTATGATTCATATGGCTCATAAGGTGGTTAGTATGGTGGATAAGGATTAGGGTCATATAGAGGTGTTTGGTGATAAGGGGCTTGTGAGTATGGTGGTTCAAAATTATGTTGGGGAGATGGTTCATAGGCATATGGTGGTGGTTGTTGACAACCACAATGAGGGTCACCACATCTATTAGATTGATATGCATTAGGGGTGAAATTATACCTATAAGGAACCGGAGGAGGTTGTTGCCAAGAAGGGTGATCAATTCCTTGAGGCTCCTCCCACCTTGGATTGTTCCATCCTTGATGCATATTGTCATTGTAGTTTTCATTTCCTACAACATAATTTGAACCAAACTCATAGCCAAAGGGGTGAGAATTCATAGTAGCAAATAAAAACAAAAGCTAACAAAAAGAAGCAACAAAGTCCTAAACCTAACAAGAACTAACAAACAAGCAAAAGGCAAACATATTCACATATTCACAATAGCCAATAACATAGCACCATTGCAATTCCCCGGCAACGGCGCCAAAAATTTGATGCAAAGATTTATGACGGTTCGAAATTTTACACAAATAATTCCACTGATAGTGTAGTCCAAACCGACAATCGATCCTCAAATCAAATTTTAAAAGATTAGTTGTCACAAGTACAAACCCCAATAAAAATTAACCGAAGTATTTAAACCTCGGGTCGTCTCACAAGGAATTGCAATGAAGTGATCAATTATTGGCTATGAAGGAACAAGGGGGTTTGATTGATAAAGGGGCAAAAAAATAAATGACAAGAAAAGTAAATCAAACAACTAAATATAACAAATAATAAAGAGAGACATTCATGGCAAAGATTGAGAATCAAGGTTTTCTATCCTAGTCATACAATGATTAACAAGAGCTTATCCTATTTCGTCATCTCCAACATCGGAAGAAAGTCAAATAGGACTAGTTAATCTCAATCCAAAAGTCCTAATCAACTTACTAATTGAATTAGCAAGACATTAGAGTCAATGAAAACAATATTAACTAATCAGTCTAGATCACCAACATGAGTTGGGTATTCATGACTCAAGATTACCTAATTTCTCTTTTCAAGCCAAGAATGCTCAAAAATCTACTCTAACATCCAACCAAATATTTTTCAAACACTTGGAAAGCATAAAAGGAAAACATAATAAATTGCAAGAAATAATAAAGTCTAACAACTACCAATTGCGAGGAATTAACAATAACTACTCAAATCAACAATAAAAGAACATCAAACATCAATTGCATTAAAAGAAAATAAAATCCAACATGAGCATTCATAAACATAAAGGTGACATAAAAAGAAAATTAACACTACAAACTAAGAGCATTAAGATGTAGGAACAAGAAATTACATAGAAAACTAAAGGAAAACAAGAATTGAACCCTAGATCTAAGATGCAAAGTACCCTAAGAACCCTAATTCTAGAGAGAAGAGGGAGCTTCTCTCTCTAGAAAACTAACCTACATGATGCTAACCTACAACTAAGTGCTCTCCCCTTGCCCAAGCTTGAATTCTGCATGAAATAGCCTTAGGAATGAGTTGGATTTGGGCCTGGGTAGCTCAGAAATCGTCCCCAGCGAATTCACTTTAATGAGGTCACGTGCCTGACGTTACGCATGCACGTGGACGACGCGTGCGCGTGGACGACGCGTGCGCATCGCTGGCTAATTTCATCCTCGCGTGTACGTGTGGGTGACGCGTGCGCGTGACTCTTAATTCTCCAAATGCTTATTTCTTCATGAATTCTCCACTTTGCATGCTTTTCTCTGCACTTCTTCCATCTAATACTGGCCTTATGAACCTGAAATCACTCAACAAACACATCAAGGCATCGAATGAAATTAAAGTGAATTAAAATCACCAATTTAAGGGCCTAAAAAGCATGTTTTTACACTTAAGCACAAATTAAGGGAGAATTACAAAACCATGTTATTTCATTGAATAAATGTGAGAAAATTTGATAAAATTCCCTAAATTAAGCACAAGATAAACCACAAAATTGAGGTTTATCAGCCATCATATGCTTTCAACTTATCTCTTGTTTAGCATATTTTATGATTTCTGCAACTTCAAATATGATTGTTGATGATGAATTTACTAACGCATTCTCTTATTTCTTGAACTGGAAGTTCCAAACACCCATGTCTTACATGAATTTTGATTCCTTTGTTAATGGGTAACTTGTTGTGAATGCATTGATCTTAGTTGAATTCAAATCTTTCATTGTTCATCTTAGTATTTGAATTGAGTAATCACATTACAAGTGTTCTTTCTTTGATGTCTTGATCAAACATCTTTTGCTCTAACATAGGCACATTGTTTATGTGATTCTCACACCTTCAAGATGACCCAATGACATGTTACTTTGTTAAATGGTTATTGTTGTTGTGCATCCTTTTTAATAATGAACTTTCATGCCACAACCTCAATAACCATTTCCTTCAAGAATTCAATTAAGTCATTTTATGCTTGTTTAAGTTGCTTGCATCCTAATTCTTTACAACTGCAACTTAAACACTTGATTGAGAAACCATGAGCTTTAATTGTCTTAATAGTGCAATTGCCGTTTCAACCGGCCGATGTGTGTGTTCTAACCGTGCGCACTCTTAGAATACACACATTGTTTCATTTCAAATCATACTATTTTGAAAGCTTCCAATTAAGAATTTAATTTTTTCTTCACTTTATTTGTGCTTCCTCATTGATCTTGTTTTATTGTTGCCATATGGTCTTGAAATCTTGTTGTTTTTAATTCTCTTTTTAGGATGCGCAAGAAAGGTGGTGCGCAGAAATCGTGACGGTTTCATTCCTTGGTAACGGCGCTAAAAACTCAATACGCACGTTCATAATCTTAGTTCTTTGTCACAACTTCGCACAACTAACCAGCAAGTGCACTGGGTCGTCCAAGTAATAAACCTTACCTGAGTAAGGGTCGATCCCACGGAGATTGTCGGCTTGAAGCAAGCTATGGTCACCTTGTAAATCTCAGTCAGGCGGATTCAATTGATTATGGAGATTTAATAATTAAAAAGATAAATAAAACGTAAAATAAAGATAGTGATACTTATGTAATTCATTGGTGAGAATTTCAGATAAGCATATAGAGATGCGTTCGTTCCTCCTGAACCTCTGCTTTCCTATTGTCTTCATCCAATCATTCATACTCCTTTCTATGGCAAGCTGTATGTTAGGCATCACCGTTGTCAATGGCTACATCCTGTCCTCTCAGTGAAAATGGTCCAATGCACTGTCACTGCATGGCTAATCATCTGTCGGTTCTCGATCATGCTGGAATAGGATCCATTGATCCTTTTGCGTCTGTCACTACGCCCAGCACTCGCGAGTTTGAAGCTCGTCGAAGCCATCCCTTCCCAGATCCTACTCGGAATACCACAGACAAGGTTTAGACTTTTCGGATCTCAAGAATGGCCGTCCATGGATTCTAACTTATACTCATTCAATCTAAGGTAGAACGGAAGTGGTTGTCAGGCACGCGTTCATAGGTTGGGAATGATGATGACTGTCACGATCATCACATTCATATTGAAGTGCGAATGAATATCTTAGAATCGGAATAAGCTTGAATTGAATAGAAAAACAATAGTACTTTGTATTAATTCATGAGGAACAGCAGAGCTCCACACCTTAATCTATGGTGTGTAGAAACTCTACCGTTGAAAATACATAAGTGATGAAGGTTCAGGCATGGTCGAATGGCCAGCCCCCAAACGTGATCTAAATATGAAACTAAAGATGTTCCAAAAGATCTGTAAATACAATAGTAAAAAGTCCTATTTATTCTAAACTAGTTACTAGGGTTTACAGAAATGAGTAAATGATGCAGAAATCCACTTCTGGGGCCCACTTGGTGTGTGCTTGGGCTAAGCATTAAGCTTTACACGTGTAGAGGCTTCTCTTGGAGTTGAACGCCAGTTTGTAACCTGTTTCTGGCGTTTAACTCCACTTTGCAACCTGTTTCTGGCGTTTAACTCCAGAATGTAGCATGGAGATGGCGTTGAACGCCAGTTTGTGTCGTCTAAACTCGGGCAAAGTATGGACTATTATATATTGCTGGAAAGCCCTGGATATCTACTTTCCAACGCAATTAAGAGCACACAATTTGAAGTTTTGTAGCTCCAGAAAATCCACTTTGAGGGCAGGGAGGTCAGAATCCAATAGCATCTGCAGTCCTTCTTCAACCTCTGAATCTGATTTTTGCTCAAGTCCCTCAATTTCAGCCAGAAAATACCTGAAACCACAGAAAAACACACAAACTCATAGTAAAGTCTAGAAATGTGATTTTTATTTAAAAACTAATAAAAATATACTAAAAACTAACTAAATCATACTAAAAACTATGTAAAAACAATGCCAAAAAGCGTATAAATTATCCGCTCATCACAACACCAAACTTAAATTGTTGCTTGTCCCCAAGCAACTGAAAATAAAATAAGATAAAAAGAAGAGAATATACTATAGATTCCAAAATATCAATGAAACTTAGCTCCAATCAGATGAATGGAACTTATAGCTTTTTGCCTCTTGAATAGTTTTGGCATCTCACTTTATCCATTGAAGTTCAGAATGATTGGCATCTATAGGAACTCAGAGTTCAGATAGTGTTATTGATTCTCCTAGTTCAGTATGTTGATTCTTGAACACAGCTACTTTATGAGTCTTGGCCGTGGCCCTAACCACTTTGTTTTCCAGTATTACCACCGGATACATAAATGCCACAAACACATAACTGAGTGAACCTTTTCAGATTGTGACTCAGCTTTGCTAAAGTCCCCAATTAGAGGTGTCCAGGGTTCTTAAGCACACTCTTTTTTTTTCTTTGGACTTTGACTTTAACCGCTCAGTCTCAAGTTTTCACTTGACACCTTCACGCCACAAGCATATGGTTAGGGACAGCTTGGTTTAGCCGCTTAGGCCAGGATTTTATTCCTTTAGGCCCTCCTATCCACTGATGCTCAAAGCCTTGGATCCTTTTTATTTACCCTTGCCTTTTGGTTTTAAGGGCTATTGGCTTTTTGCTCTTGCCTTTTGGTTTAAAGAGCTTTTGGCTTTTTCTGCTTGCTTTTTCTTTTTCTATTTTTTTCGCCATTTTTTTCTTTTCTCTCTTTTTTTTCTGCAAGCTTTTGTATTCACTGCTTTTTCTTGCTTCAAGAATCATTTTTATGATTTTTCAGATTATCAAATAACATTTCTCCCTTTCATCATTCTTTCAAGAGCCAACATATTTAACATTCATAAATATCAACTTCAAAAGACATATGCACTGTTCAAGCATTCATTCAGAAAACAAAAAGTATTGTCACCACATCAAAATAATTAAACTAGTTTCAAAGATGAATTTGAAACCTTGTACTTCTTGTTCTTTTGTAATTAAAATATTTTTCATTTAAGAGAGGTGATGGAGTCATAGCACATTCATAGCTTTAAGACATAGACACTTAAACACTAATGATCATCTAGTAAAGACACAAACATAATTAAACATGGAGCATGGAAACCGAAAACAGAAAATAGATAGACAAGGAGATTAAGGAATGAGTCCACCTTAGTGAGGGTGGCGTCTTCCTTTTCTTGAAGAACCTATGGTGCTTTTGAGCTCCTCTATGTCTCTTCCTTGTCTTTGTTGCTCCTCCCTCATAGCTCTTTGATCTTCTCTAATTTCATGGAGGATGATGAAATGCTCTTGGTGCTCCACCCTTATTGGAACTTTATTCTCCTAGGGAGGTGTTGATTTGCTCCCAATAGTTTTGTGGAGGAAAGTGCATCCCCTGAGGCATCTCAGGGATTTCATGGTGGGGAATTTCCTCATGCTCTTGCTGAGGTCCATGATCTCTTGTTTGCTCCATCCTTTTCTTAGTGATGGGCTTGTCCTCTTCAATGAAGATGTCTCCCTCTATGTCAATTCCAGCCGAATTGCAGAGGTGGCATATGAGGTGAGGAAAGGCTAACCTTGCCCAAGTGGAGGACTTGTTAGCCACCTTGTAAAGTTCTTGAGGCATAATCTCATGAACTTCCACCTCCTCTCTAATCATGATACTATGGATCATGATGGCCCGGTCTATAGTAACTTCAGACCGGTTACTAGTAGGAATGATTGAGCGTTGAATGAACTCTAGCCATCCCATAGCCACTGGTTTGAGGTTATGCCTTCTTAATTGAACCGGCTTGCCTCTTGAGTCAATTTTCCATTGAGCTGCTTCCTCACATATGTCTATGAGGACTTGGTCCAACCTTTAATCAAAGTTGACCCTTCTTGTGTAGGGGCGTGCGTTCTCTTCCATCATTGGCAAGTTGAACGCTAGCCTTACATTTTCTGGACTGAAATCTAAGTATTTCCCCCGAACCATGGTAAGCCAATGCTTTGGATTCGGGTTCACACTTTGATCATGGTTCCTAGTGATCCATGCGTTTGCATAGAACTCTTGAACCATTAGGATCCCGACTTGTTGAATGGGGTTGGTGAGAGCTTCCCAACCTCTTCTTTGGATCTCAAGTCGGATCTCCGGATACTCATTCTTTTTGAGCTTGAAAGGAACCTCAGGGATCACTTTTTTCTTAGCCACAACTTCATAGAAGTGGTCTTGATGGACCTTTGAGATGAATCTCTCCATCTCCCATGACTCAGAGGTGGAAGCAATTGCCTTCCCTTTCCTCTTTCTAGAGGTTTCTCTGGCCTTAGGTGTCATAATTGGTTATGGAAAAACAAAAAGCTATGCTTTTACCACACCAAACTTAAAATGTTTGCTCGTCCCTGAGCAAAAGAAGAAAGAAAGTAGTAGAAGAAGAAGAAAATAGAGGAGATGGGGGAAGAACACGTATTCGGCCAAGGAGAAGAAGAGAGGGTTGTGTTGTGTGAAAATGAAGGAGTGAGGGGTTTATATAGGAGTGAAGGGGTGTAGGGTTCGGCCATTAGGGTTGGGTTTGGGAGGGAAATTAGTTCGAATTTTAAAGGTAGGTGGGGTTTATGGGGAAGAGAGGATGGATGTGAGTGGTGAAGAGGTGATGGGAAAGAGTGATTAAGGTGATTGGTGAAGGGTATTTAGGGAATAGAGTTATGAAAAGGTGTGAAGAGGAGAGAAGAAAATGTGGGGATCCTGTGAGGTCCACAGATCCTGAGGGGATCCTGTGGGGTCCACAGATCAAGTGGGGTCAAGGACTTAACATCCCTGCCCCAATTAGGCGTGTAAAACGCCCTTGCTGTGCAATCCTGGCATTTAACGCCAGACTGCTGCCTGTTTCTGGCGTTAAACGCCCAAATGTAGCTTGTTTCTGGCATTTAATGGCAGGCAGATGCTTGTTTCTGGCGTTAAACGCCAGCTTGGTGCCTGTTTCTGGCGTTAAACGCCAGACAGATGCTTGTTTCTGGCGTTTAAACGCCAGACTGCTCTCCTCCAGGGTGTACTATTTTCAATGCTATTTTTCATTATGTTTTTTATTTTTCAGTAGTTTTTGTGACTTCACATGATCATCAACCTAATAAAACACGGAAAAAAAGAAAATAAAATAGATATGATTAAATAACATTGGGTTGCCTCCCAACAAGCGCTTCTTTAATATCAATAGCTTGACAGTGAGCTCTCATAGAGCCTCACAGAAAATCAGAGCAAGGTTGGAACCTCCCAACACCAAACTTAGAGTTTGAATGTGGGGGTTCAACACCAAACTTAGAGTTTGGTTGTGGCCTCCCAACACCAAACTTAGAGTTTGACTGTGGGGGCTTTGGTTGACTCTGCAGTGAGAGAAGCTTTTCATGCTTCCTCTCCATGGTTACAGAAGGAGATCCTTGAGTTTCAAACACAAGGTTGTCCTCATTCAGTTGGAGGACCAACTCTCCTCTGTCCACATCAATCACAGCTCTTGCTGTGGCTAGGAAGGGTCTTCCAAGGATGACGGATTCATCCTCATCCTTCCCAGTGTCTAGGATTATGAAATCAGCAGGGATGTAAAGGCCTTCAACCTTCACTAACACGTCCTCTACGTGTCCATAAGCCTATTTTCTTGAGTTGTCTGCCATATCTAATGAGATTCTAGCAGCTTGCACCTCAAAGATCCCTAGTTTCTCAATTGCAGAGAGTGGCATTAAGTTTATTCCTGACCCCAGGTCACACAGAGCCTTCTCAAAGGTCATGGTGCCTATGGTATATGGTATTAAGAATTTTCCTGGATCCTGTTTCTTTTGAGGTAATTTCTGCCTATCCAATGCATTTAGTTCATTGGTGAGCAAGGGAGGTTCATCTTCCCAAGTCTCATTACCAAATAATTTGGCATTCAGCTTCATGATTTCACCAAGGTATTTAGCAACTTGCTCTTCAGTAATGTCTTCATCCTCTTCAGAGGAAGAATACTCATCAGAGCTCATGAAGGGCAGAAGGAGGTTCAATGGAATCTCTATGGTCTCTAGATGAGCCTCAGATTCCTTTGGTTCCTCAAAGGGATACTCCTTATTGGTCATTGAATGTCCCAGGAGGTCTTCCTCACTAGGATTCACGTTCTCCTCCTCCTCTTTGGGTTCGGCCACATCATGTAAGGCTATGGCCTTGCACTCTCTTTTTGGATTTTCTTCTATATTGCTTGGGAGAGTACTTGGAGGGATTTCAGTGACTCCTTTACTCAGCTGGCCCACTTGTGCATCTAAATTTCTAATGGAGGACCTTGTTTCATTCATGAAACTCACAGTGGCCTTAGATAGATCAGAGACTATATTTGCTAAGCTAGATGGATCCTGCTCAGAATTCTCTGTCTGTTGCTGAGTGGATGATGGAAAAGGTTTGCTATTGCTAAACCTGTTTCTTCCACCATTATTAAAGCCTTGTTGAGGCTTTTCTTGATCCTTCCATGAGAAATTTGGATGATTTCTCCATGAGGGATTATAGGTGTTTCCATAGGGTTCACCCATGTAATTCACCTCTGCTATTGCAGGGTTCTTAGGATCATAAGCTTCTTCTTCAAAAGATGCCTCTTTAGTACTGTTGGATGATTCCTTCAATCCATTCAGACTCTGAGAGATCATATTGACTTGCTGAGTCAATATTTTATTCTGAGCCAATATGGCATTCAGAGTATCAATTTCAAGAACTCCTTTCCTCTGAGGCGTCCCATTACTCACAGGATTCCTTTCAGAAGTGTACATGAACTGGTTATTTGAAACCATGTTAATGAGTTCTTGAGCTTCTACAGGCGTTTTCTTTAGGTGAATGGATCCACCTGCAGAATGGTCCAATGACATCTTTGATAATTCAGACAGACCATCATAGAATATATCCAGGATGGTCCATTCTGAAAGCATGTCAGAAGAACACTTTTTGGTCAGTTCCTTGTATCTCTCCCAAGCTTCATAGAGGGATTCACCTTCCTTTTGTCTGAAGGTTTGAACATCCACTCTAAGCTTGCTAAGCTTTTGAGGAGGAAAAAACTTGGCTAAGAAAGCTGTGACCAGCTTATCCCAAGAGTTCAGGCTGTCTTTAGGTTGAGAGTCCAACCATATTCTAGCTCTGTCTCTTACAGCAAATGGGAAAAGCATAAGCCTGTAGACCTCAGGATCAACCCCATTGGTCTTAACAGTATCACAGATCTGCAAGAATTCAGTTAAGAACTGAAAGGGACCTTCGGATGGAAGTCCATAAAACTTGCAATTCTATTGCATCAGAGAAACTAATTGAGGTTTCAACTCAAAATTGTTTGCTCCAATGGCAGGGATTGAGATGCTTCTTCCATGTAAATTGGAATTAGGTGCAGTAAAGTCACCAAGCATCTTCCTTGTATTGTAATTATTTTCGGCCATTCCTCCTTCTTTTTCGAAAATTTCTGTCAGATTTTCTCCAGAGAGTTGTGCTTTAGCTTCCCTTAGCTTCCTCTTCAGAGTTCTTTCAGGTTCAGGGTCAGCTTCAACAAGAATGTTCTTATCCTTGTTCCTGCTCATATGAAAAAGAGGAAAACAGAAAAGAAAAGGAATCCTCTATGTCACAGTATAGAGATTCCTTTATGTGAGTAGAAGAAGAAAATGAATTCGAACACAGAAAGAGAGAGAGAGGGTTCGAATTTTTAAGAAGAAGAGAAGTGTTAGTAGATAAATAAATAATTAGAAGGAGGTGAGAGAGAAGAATTTTCGAAAAATAAATTAAAATAAAAAATTATTTTTGTTTTTAATTTAAAATTAAAATTAGAATTCAAAAATTAAGAAAGGAAAATTGAATCAAATTAAATTAAATTTAAAAAAATTAGTTAATTTAAAAAGGAATTTTGAAAAAGAGCAAGGTGATTTTCGAAAATTAAAGAGAGAATTAGTTAGATAGTTTTGAAAAAGATATGATTGAAATAGTAAACTTTTAAAATCAATCAAAAAGTTAAGTGGTTAGTTGAAAAAGATTTGAAAATCAATTTTGAAAAGATAAGAAGTTAGAAAAGATTTTGAAATTGATTTTGAAAAAGATGTGATTGAAATTTATTTTAAAAAAGATTTGAAAAAGAAATTTAAAAAGATTTGATTATTAAAATTAAAGTTGATTACTTGACTAACAAGAAACTAAAAAGATATGATTCTAGAGTTTAAAGATTGAACCTTTCTTACTAGGCAAGTAACAAACTTAAAAATTTTGAATCAATCACATTAATTGTTAGCATTAATTTCGAAAATATGAGTTAGAAATAAGAAAAAGATTTTGAAAATCAATCATAAAGTTTTCGAAAATATGAAAGAAAAAATGAAAAGGATTTGATTTTTGAAAAAGATTTGAAAAAGATAGAATTTTTGAATTGAAAATTTGATTTGACTCATAAGAAACAACTAAATTTTAAAAAGTTTTGAAAAAGTCAACTCAAATTTTCAAAATTTATGAGTGAAAAAGGGAAAGATATTTTTTTGATTTTTGAATTTTTAATGATGAAAGAGAAAAATATCAAAAAGACTCAATGCATGAAAATTTTGGATCAAAACACATGATGCATGCAAGAACACTATGAATGTCAAGATGAACATCAAGAACACTTTGAATGTCAAGATGAACACCAAGAACTTATTTTTGAAAATTTTGAAGAGGAGAGAAACATGCAAGACACCAAACTTAAAGATTTTTAATTTTTAGACACTAACAAATTAAAAATGCATATGAAAAATAAGAAAAGACACAAAACAAGAATTTTTAAAGATCAAACAAGAAGACTTACCAAGAACAACTTGAAGATCATGAAGAATGCAATGCATGAATTTTTGAAAATGCAAGAAAAATAACAACATGCAATTTGACACCAAACTTAAAAATTGACACTAGACTCAAACAAGAAACATAAAATTTTTGGTTTTTATGATTTTATTAATTTTTTTTTTGGATTTTTCGAAAATTAATTTGGAAAAATGAAAAAGAAGAATTTTTTTTTGTATTTTTCAAAAATAAGAAATAAAAAGCTTAAAATTAAAATAAAATTACCTATTTTGAGCAACAAGATGAACCGTCAGTTGTCCAAACTCGAACAATCCCCGGCAACGGCGCCAAAAACTTGGTGCACAGAAATCGTGACGGTTCCATTCCTTGGTAACGGCGCTAAAAACTCAATACGCATGTTCATAATCTTAGTTCTTTGTCACAACTTCGCACAACTAACCAGCAAGTGCACTGGGTCGTCCAAGTAATAAACCTTACCTGAGTAAGGGTCGATCCCACGGAGATTGTCGGCTTGAAGCAAGAAATAATCACCTTGTAAATCTCAGTCAGGCGGATTCAATTGATTATGGAGATTTAATAATTAAAAAGATAAATAAAACGTAAAATAAAGATAGTGATACTTATGTAATTCATTGGTGAGAATTTCAGATAAGCGTATAGAGATGCGTTCGTTCCTCCTGAACCTCTCTTTCCTATTGTCTTCATCCAATCATTCATACTCCTTTCTATGGCAAGCTGTATGTTAGGTATCACCGTTGTCAATGGCTACATCCTGTCCTCTCAGTGAAAATGGTCCAATGCGCTGTCACTGCATGGCTAATCATCTGTCGGTTCTCGATCATGCTGGAATAGGATCCATTGATCCTTTTGCGTCTGTCACTACGCCCAGCACTCGCGAGTTTGAAGCTAGTCGCAGCCATCCCTTCCCAGATCCTACTCGGAATACCACAGATAAGGTTTAGACTTTTCAGATCTCAAGAATGGCCGTCCATGGATTCTAACTTATACCACGAAGATTCTAATTAAGGAATCCCAGAGATACTCATTCAATCTAAGGTAGAACGGAAGTGGTTGTCAGGCACGCGTTCATAGGTTGGGAATGATGATGACTGTCACGATCATCACATTCATATTGAAGTGTGAATGAATATCTTAGAATCGGAATAAGCTTGAATTGAATAGAAAAACAATAGTACTTTGTATTAATTCATGAGGAACAGCAGAGCTCCACACCTTAATCTATGGTGTGAAGAAACTCTACCGTTGAAAATACATAAGTGATGAAGGTTCAGGCATGGCCGAATGGCCAGCCCTCAAACGTGATCTGAAGATGAAACTAAAGATGTTCCAAAAGATCTGTAAATACAATAGTAAAAAGTCCTATTTATGCTAAACTAGTTACTAGGGTTTACAGAAATGAGTAAATGATGCAAAAATCCACTTTTGGGGCCCACTTGGTGTGTGCTTGGGCTGAGCATTGAGCTTTACATGTGTAGAGACTTCTCTTGGAGTTGAACACCAGTTTGTAACCTGTTTCTGGCGTTTAATTCCACTTTGCAACCTGTTTCTGGCGTTTAACTCCAGAATGCAGCATGGAACTGGCGTTGAATGCCAGTTTGCATCGTCTAAACTCAGACAAAGTATAAACTATTATATATTTTTGGAAAGGCCTAGATGTCTACTTTCCAACGCAATTGAGAGTGCGCCATTTGGAGTTCTGTAGCTCCAGAAAATCCACTTTGAGTGCATGGAGGTCAGAATCCAGCAGCATCTGCAGTCCTTCTTCAACCTCTTAATCTGATTTTTGCTCAAGTCCCTCAATTTCAACCAGAAAATACCTGAAACAACAGAAAAATACACAAACTCATAGTAAAGTCCAGAAATGTGATTTTTATTTAAAAACTAATAAAAATATACTAAAAACTAACTAAATCATACTAAAAACTATGTAAAAACAATGCCAAAAAGCATATAAATTATCCGCTCATCAAAAGGTAAAGCACCGGTCACATTGCCGGTTGTGCAACCAACAACTCGCCCTCCTAATACTTGGTTCATGGATCGCCGAAGTGAAAGACCAAGTGTCTTGGTTAACCGAAGAGCAAACTCCTAATATGAAGCGATCGAGGAAAGAATAATCCATTGGGAGAGGACACTGAAGGTTCCAAGCAAATACGAGGCGACCATCCATGAAAGGATTGCCTCGATTCATTGGGGATTTCTTGAGCTAGACCCCATTGAAGTTAATTAATCCATGGTGTGGGAATTCTATGCTAACTACCAAGCTTGGGAAGCGGAGTTGATATTCCTCCGAGGGAAGATTTTGGACACTTCCAACAAGGTTCTAGAAGCTATTCTAAAGATTCCCCACATTCTGCCTGCAAAGGATGAGTATTCAAAGATCAAAGTGGATCTGTTCAAGGGGAGGATGTCTTTGGCTCCCATTCTTAAGAGAATTGGCCGTCCCGGTGCAAGTTGGGAATATAGCGAGGGGAAAAAATCTGTTTCTGCTAGTATTGCTTATCCTGACTTGGATGTCGAGGCGCGTATTTGGCATCAGATTATGGCCGACTATATAATTCCTAACACCCATGCTACCCATGTCAGACTTAAAGCTGCTTTGCTACTTTGGGCTATTATAGAAGGGAAGAAAATAGCCATTGTGCCTTTGATCTGCACATCGATTTAGAAACTCATTGAAAAGAAAAAGATCAACATTCCTTTTCCATCGATGGTGATGCGACTAGCTATAGCAGCGGGGGTAGAGAGGCAACCGACGGACGTCATGTTCGAGACACTAAGAGGCAACACATTCATTCCACGGGGAGATTTGGATGGATCATCGAAGAAGCCACCTCCCAAGAGGAAAGCACCCACAGCACCATCATCAAATGCACTAACTTCATCAACTCCTCTACCGTTTCTCCGGTCTCTTCCAGACTTCTTCCAAGACATCATGCATAATATCCACGGCATGGAGCGACTTGAGCACAAGCGTTTCAAGTGGGTAGAGGCAACACTACAAGGAAGAGACCCCGGCCCCACTCCTAAAGCTTCATTAGAGTTAGTTGGGGAAGAGGATGATGGAAGTCATCAACCCATACACCAATGACCACCAACTGAAGGTGGAGCCCCCAAGTTATTGTTCTCCCAGATTAGGAGCATGCACGGAGGACCGTGCACTATTTAAGTGTGGGAGAGGTTCGACAACTTTGAGGGGGTAAAATTTTGTTCTCAGACACTTTGCGATACCTTTTTAGTTTCTTTTTCTTCAATTTTTGCAACTTTGTTTGGTTTATTTGTATATATTTCTTTAATGCTTATAGTTTTATGATAGTAAATATTTGTATGTTGCATGGTAGAGTAAATAAGTTTGGTAAAACAACAAGAAATTTTCATGAAATCCTTCTTAGGGCGTGCCATTAATTAAATTAAAAATTTGTTTTTCAACTTGCATGGAGTATTTTTTCATAGAACATAGAAAAAAAAGAGCTAGAACAACATACCTTGTGAGATTTTAGCTCCAACAGATGGTTGTATATTTCCAACCATAAAGTTTGCTCTTGTGCGATTAAACTCCTTTTTTTTGTGATCTTAGATTTGCATGAATCTTTATGTCCTTTGTCTGGTGTTTGAATGCATTTAGTATGATTGAGGTCATTTTTTAGATTAACCTCACTAACCCACATGGCCAACCCTTAAATTCACCTTTGTAAACACTTTTTGACCCTTCAAATCCCCTTTTGTTCTGATTTTGAGCACATTATTCTCCCTAAAGCAGAAAAACCATTGATGTCCTTGAATTGCTCTTTGATTAGCTTGGGTGGAGTAGTGTGTGTACTCTAAGTGTGGGGGAAAATTGTTGAGAAATATTGGTGATGAAGTTACATAGGGTATTGATTGTGAAAATTTGGAAAATGGGTCATTACTCATGCATTCATGGTTCAAGACATATGCATCTCTTGTTGTTGACAAAAACAAGAAAATTTTGGTCTTTCAAAGTTTTGCAATTAAAAATAAATAAATAAATAATATCTAATTTTGTGCATAGTAGTATATAACATAAAAAGGTGAATAAAGGATGCATATGTTTGTGTTTTGGAAAGAAAATGCATGAGTGGATGTGAGATAGGAGATAAATGGGTAGTTAGGTTGTTTTGTTACGTTTACATAGGATAGTATAGGATTAGGTGGACACTTGAGCTAATCAAATATCTAATTCAGTAAGTCCACTTAACCATATTAATCCTACCTTAACTCTAGCCCCATTACAACTCTCCAAAGACCTCATGATATTTGTTTTTCATGCATCAAATACTAGTTGATTGTTAGATGACTTGCAAATCTTTGAAAAACATGATTAAAGGGTAATCAAATGATTAAGCCCTAAACACTGACCGACTAGAGTGAATACATATCCGGTGAGGGGTTCGATCGCTCAATTCTATGTTCTTGTTCCTTATATTGTATCTTCTTGCAAGTTGTTTGTTAGTTTTGAAAATTTCAATTCAATTCTTTGGACATTGATCATAGTGCATTAACTTTTTGCCTTGGCCTTAAAGCTTTCTTGGGATTTATTGGAATTTCATGGTTTGTTTCTACCAAATTTTTAGTAGAATAGATATTAGTAGGCAATATCTAGGTTAGTTGCATACATATAGGTAGTACCTTGAATAAATTGTTTGCCCTATCTTTCATCTCCTTTGATTATAAATAGCATGAGGACAAGCTAGTGTTTAAGTGTGAGAGAATTGATGAATCCATATTTTACAATAATTTTTTGTTAGAATTGAGAGGATTTCATCATATAAACCTACACTTATTCCATTAAATAGCATGCTTTTGAGTTTTCCTCCTAAATTGTGCTTGATTATGAAAACATGCTCTTTTGTGCCTAATTTGACCTATTTTATTCCATTTGCCTTCCATTTGATACCTTGATATTGTTTGTGAGTGATCTCAGATGTATAAGTTAGGAATGACTTGGTGAGAATGGAAGAAGAGCATGCAAGGAGGAGGAAACATGAAGAAACAAAGGAGAAGAGCAAATTGATGTGTGCGTGCGCACAGCCTCTTGTGCATACGCACAGGTAGCAAATCAATGCCAAGTGTGCGAGCGCACAGCATCGTGCGCATTGCACAATCATCCAAAGCATCACAAAGTGTGCATGCGCACAACCCCTTATGCGTACGCACAACTTGAGTTTTCCCCCAAGTGTGCGTGCACACACGTCTGTGCGTACGCACAGGTACCCGCACATGCCTTCATTAAAAATGCACGTGACTCGCATTTTTGATGGATTGGAGGCCCATTTCTGATGCTGGAAGCTCATATTGGAAGGGGCAAACCTTGAAGAAACATAGCATATCATTAGGGTAGTTTTTAGAATAGTAGTAGGAAGCTTTAGTTTTAGTTTCTCTCTAAGTTTTCTCTCAACACCATTAAGGTTTATATTAGAGTTTTACATTTCAAGTGCCATTTCCATTTTTGATCTTGGTTTGTGCTAGCCTCCTTTGTAAGTATCTCTTAATTACTACTCGTTATAGTTACAATTGATACTCTTTCTTGTAATTAAAGTTATGGTGTTAATATATATACTTTTTGCAATTTTGATTTCTTGTTGATGATTTTGATAATTGATGATTGTTATATGCTTGGTTGAGTTGCTATTGTTGCTTTTGATCATTTTTTGCTCATAGTTTCAAGCATTTTCTCAATTTTACCATGTTTTGTGTTTTTGTCCACCAAGTGTTTATGGAAATGTCAATTTTGATTATGGGCTAAATTTCCACCTTTTGGCTTGGGAAAAATGAGCAATTGGGTTCCTAGAGTTGGAATGTCCAACATTTAGTGATAATTCTTGGGTTGTTAATTGTTCTTGTTTCTACTAACGCTAATTTGTTGCTAAGGTAATTAGCAAGTGAGTTAGGATTTGTGGATTAAGAACAACTATGCTCACTTAACCTACTTTTCGATGTGAGGGTTAACTAAGTGAGATTAATCCATTACAATTGTCATAGTTGTGGTTCCAACAAGGAAAGGTCCCTAGCTCATCCTAAGCCAAGATTTCATTTATGTTTTGAATCACACACACACACATACTTACATCAATCACTTTTATATTTTACTTGTTCAGATTATATAGCTAGTTCTTTAATTCCTTTATTAGTTCATTACTTGCAATTTTGAGTGTTCTTTTAATCCTTTAATTGTTTATATCTTCATTGAAAATCTTGTTGTCTTCACAACCAAAATTGCACACTCATTGATGACTGGTCCTTGGGAGACGACCTGGGAATTAAAACTCCTGGTTTATATTGGTTTTGAATTGTGACATCTTTTGATTCCAAACTTTGGTGGTGGATTGTTCGTCGGTTGGGAACTATACTATCGACGGAATCGTAATTTTATGCAAAAATTTCTAACCAGCAATAACCCACACATCATCATGCTTTCCAACATTTGTTTTTCATCTAACAATCAATAGTTATTCAGTGCATGCATACAAATATCATGAGGACTTTTCCATAGGCTGTAATGGGGCTAGGGTCAAGGTAGGATTGTATTTGGTCAAGTGGACTAGAATTTGAATCTTTGATTGACTTAAACTTCCCACCTAACCTATGACAACCTATACAATGTCAAAGCTAACCTAACTACCTATTCTTCACTTTTTCACACACTTATGCATTGTCTTTTTATCATAACCTATATGCATTGATTATTATTGAACTTCACTTTGGGGCATTTTGTCCCCTTTTGATTGGTTCCTTTTTCTTCTTTTTTTCTTTTTCTATTTTTTTACATTTTTTTCTTTTATTTTTCTTTTGTTTTTCTCTTTTTCTTTTTGATGAATTATATATAAAGGTATCAATGCATATGGTTTAAATATTTAATGCATGAGTATGTACCCAATTCCCAAAATTTTCAACAAAACTACAAAATACACTTTTATCTCACCCAATGTTCCCAATTTTTCCGAAACATGAATGATAAACACTCTCACTAGCCTGAGCTAATCAAAGATCCATATTAAGGACATTTATTATTTTTCACTTTAAGGCTTGTAATGTGCTAAAATTAAGAACAAACGGGTTTAGCATAGGCTCAAATTTGGCTAATAATGGTAGATAAAAGATAAGGCTATTTGGGTAAGTGAGCTATTTGAAACGACGGCCTCAATCATATAAATACATGTATATATAAAATAATGGACATAGAGAATCAAACAAATCAAAAATTACAATCATAGAAAGAGAATACTACACACAAGAATGAAAATAGTGGTTATATGATGTAACCACACAATTAGGCTCAAAAGTCACATGCTTATGTGTTCTTAGCTCAAAAACATGTTCCACAATGTATATAATTCAAGCAAGTTCTAAAAAAAATATTTTTTTTACTCAAATCGATTGGGGTGCCCTATAGATGAAATCCTTGGAATATTTTATTATTTTGACTAAACTTATTATATATATATATATATATATATATATATATATATATATATGCAAAACAAGAAAATGCAACTAAAAAATCCTAAAAGACCTAAAAATGAAATGCGAAAGTGTTGGGATTAAAAATTTGTCACCCAAAAATGGCCGATCGGTCGGACGACCTCCCCACACTTAAAATTTTGCACCGTCCTCGGTGCATTCAAAGATGAGCAAGGGGTACGACGACTTTCCTAGTTGCCACCTTCAGCTGGTGGATCAACCGGTTACTACATGTTCTTTCTCCCGCTTCTCTTTTTGCTTATGATGAATCACCCATGAAAGATAGAAAATAGCATAATAAGATGAGAAAATGCAAAAGCATGGAAGCATAAATTGTTGGGATGGGGTAAATCACTAGAATCGAGTGAGTGAATTAGTGTGACATTGATGAAAAATAGGTGTGTAAATTCTAAGATTGCACCCAGTTTAGAACACACACTAGTATAAAGAGCTATGTCACGATTACACAAAGAAAGTATGCACGTCACTCATTCTAGTGTGCTTGAAATACTTCAAAGAAAACTTGTAGGTTAAGACAATCATACAAGGAATGAAGAAGCATAAAAGCATTTAAGCAAAAATCAAGCAATTGTGAATTGGATAATGAATGGACATTGATTGATGTGTAAGTAAACTTAGTGAACCAAATAAAATATAGAGCTCACACATCAAACAATGACACATGTTGAAGTTATTGCAACACCTAAGTGACATAGAGGTGGAACACATGGGTGCTATGGAACGTAGGAAAAATGTAAGAACCGTAATTAATCAACCGATTAATTAAGTGATTAATTGTCTAAATTAGATTTCAAAAATTTAGAGTAAGAATTTGAGGATTTAAAGGTGATTTTCGGACTCAGTAGGTTTTTCTGAGTTAGAAAATGTACTTTCTGCGAAAAATTGTGAAAAACCAAAAACCGGTAGTTGAACCGATTAAACCGGTTCAAGTCTGCCCAGTTGATAAACCACTATTTTATGATTTATTTTGTACTCAATTGAGTGGTTTTTATCTACTATTTACCCACTTATTCATACTATTTGCATGGTTTTATATTTCCTTCCTGATTTTGTACTATGATTGAAAACATGCTTCTTTGATCTTATATTTGCTAATACTAAATCCTCTCTTATTACCATTAGATGCCTAGATATGTGTGTTAAGTGTTTTCAGACATTATAAGGCAGGAATGGCTTGGAGGATGGAAAAGAAGCATGCAAAAGTGGAAGGAATACAAGAAGTTGAAGAAATTGCTAAGCTGTCCAGCCTGACCTCTTCGCACTCAAACAGCTATAACTTTAGCTACAGAGGTCCAAACGACGCGATTTTAGTTGCGTTGGAAAGCTAACGTCTGGAGCTTCGATTTGATATATAATATGCTATAGTTCCCCTGATGCTAGGTGATGCGACCGCGTGATCCATGTGGCCGCGTTGCAGTGACAGAAATCCAGCGTGGCAAAATTCGAAACTAGCGAATTCTGGACTGTTTCTGACCCAGTTTGCGGCCCAGAAAATACAGATTAGAGGCTATAAAGTGGGAGACTGCATCCATTCATAAAGAGGCTCTCACATTCACAATTTTTAGGAGTAGATGTAGTTTTTAGAGAGAGAGGTTCTCTCCTCTCTCTTAGGATTAGGATTTAGGACTTCTCTTAGTTTTAGGAGTGACTCTCAATCCCAAGTTCTTTATTTTATTTATTTTTCCATGCATGTCTATGTCAGATTTAAGTTCTTTTGTTAATGCAATTTGAGGTATTTCAGTTTAATGTTGCTCTCTTTTATTTACATGATTATTGCTTCCCATCTGAAGGCATTCTTATTTCAGTAGATTTACTTTTCCCCTTTTGGTCTTGGTTAAGAAATCAGTAACTCAGGAATTATCCAACTTAATAGCATAATTATTAATTGTTATCTTGCCAATTGAGTTGAACTTCAATAATCCCCATCTTTTCTTAGGAAATAAATAGGATTCGAAGATCAAACCAATTTGTCCTTTGACCTTCCTTTGCTTTAGTAAAGGTTAACTAAGTGGAATTAAGATTCAACTTTCATTACTATTGATAAGGATAATTAATCTGGACCTCCAATTTTTAATACCTTGTCAAGAGTCTATTTTATTATTATTATTTTATTTTACTTGTCATATAACATGTTCCCACCTTACTTGCAAAACCCCCAATTTACAAAACTCATAACCAATAATAAGAACATACTTCCCTGCAATTCCTTGAGAAGACGACCCGAGGTTTAAATACTCGGTTATCAATTTTAAAGGGGTTTGTTACTTGTGACAACCAAAACGTTTGTACGAAGGGATTTCTGTCGGTTTAGAGACTATATCTACAACTCGACTGTTTTTATGACATTCTTTACTGGCAAAAATCCTAACGTCAAAATGGCGCCGTTGCCGGGGAACTGCTAACGTGTGCCTTACTATTGGTTATTGTAAATATTTTTTTTCTTTTGCCTGTTTATTTATTTTCGTTTTTCCTCTTTATCTTTATTTGCTACTATGAACTCTCACCCCCCTCGCTTTTAGTTTGGTTCTAATATTGTTAAAGGAAATAGAAGTTACAGCAGGAATGTGCATCAAGGTCAGACCAATCAAGGATGGATGGAACCAAGAGGATCTAATCAACCCTTTTGGCAGCAACACCCTCCGAGATATCCTGGACAGAGACCATTCTACCGTGCATACCCAGCTGTAAGACATGGTGGACAACCTTGTAACTACCAACAAGCTCCACCCCGTGCATATGAACCATCCTTTCAACATAACCTCGAACCACCACACTCACAAGCTTCTCTTCACCATTCGCCATCATATGATCCTTCCTTACCCCAATACCAATCCAATCATTCCCCATCATCACCACTTTCCTTTGTATCATGTCCAAGTCTGGCAAACCGCGAAGCAAAGGATCGCCTAAAAGAAACAATGATTAAATTTCAAACAACCGTTCAACAGCTGGAGCAAGCACTAATTTAATGGGCTACTAGGCGCTCAAATATACAAGGATCAACCACAGCTCCATGTGGACAGCCCGATGAAGAGCGTAGCATGAAAGAAATACTAGAGACTCCAGTGGACAAGACAGAGAATGAATTCGTACTAGAACAAGTGGAAGAAGTTGTCATTGTTTAAGAAGAAGAGTTAGTTGAAGATCTAGGCAATGCTGAACTTCCTTGGGAATCCAGAATTGAGGAAAACTCCGTCCAAGATGCCACAATTGATGCTAAGGAGGATATTTCTCCAAGGCAAGTCGTTTATGAAGAGTCAGACGGAATAATCCAAGAAGCAAATTTCCTTGATGATGATAGTCACAAGTCTAGTTCTCCTAGTGATGAACTTGCGTCCGCAAGTGAATTCTCTGAGATCGAAGAATCTTCCCCAAGTGAATATGAAAGTGATGCGGAGGTAGATTTCTCTCAACCTCCAATCTATGACTCGAGTGATGAGGAAGACATAGAAAACTTTGACCAGGATACAGATACAATTGAAGACCCCTGCAAGGAAGTGGAAGAATTCACAGAAGAATACAAGGAAACGGAACTTGCAGAACCACCAAAAACACCTATCCCAAGGCCATTACCACCCAATACAAGCTTCAAGTGGGTACAATCCTTAACTTATAATTTTACTTATTCACTTGAATATGGTTTGCTTGAAACAGATGGCCAGCTTAGAGCTCTCTGCGGCTTTAAGAGTAAGAGGGAAATGGCTCGTATTTAGAGCTGGTGCACTAGGTTCAATAAGGTTCCACGCTTCACCCCGAAGTACACGGATTGGTATCATGCTCAATTGCATGGATCACGGAGAACGTTTGGTCACCACGGTGAGATTCTACTTTTTAACCCGCCCAAATGGAAACTTACAAATCAAAACGGAGGCGGATCTAAAAACACAGCTTGGGATCATGGATTATGTTCTGACATTCATCATCCCGGGAGGCTGGATATCTGTTTAAAGCTGCGCAGAAGCTTTACATGCCTAGTTTGGGACCCCGGAGGTTACTGGAATCACAAACACTGGTGGAGATTCCTGGATCAGTACAAGCACAAGCCACCATAGCAGGAAGCTCATCAAATGTCCAACTTAAGGACTATAACTAAAAGTGCTAGGTGGGAGACAACCCACCATGGTATGATCGTCCTTTTTCATTTTTATTTAGATTTATTTGTTTTTTTGAATTTTATTTTATTTTGTTATATTGAACCTGAAATTTTGCATCACATTCATATTAACACTGCATTCTGCATCTTTTTTTCAGATTATCAAAAAAAAAAATCGCTACGCGACGCGATCGCATCAGCGACGCGTCCGCGCCACAGGGAGAGTAAAGAAAAATAAAAACGAACAGAGAGTTTTGCAGGAGCAGCGCTGGAGGCGTGCCAATGGCACAAATCACCCCACGCGACCGCGTCACCCACGCGGCCGCGTGACCTGAAATCGGCGTAAAAAAGGTGCATGACCGAAAGTTGTGCTGGAGTTGGGCTGGACTCGTGCAGGCAGCCTAAGCCCTCCCACGCGACCGCGTCACCCAGAATTTTGGCAAAAAGAGTTTCGAACAGAGAGTTGTGCGACCGCGAGGCTGCACTCGCGCCACTAGCACAAATCAAGTCACGCGATCGCGTGCCCCACGCGTCCGCGTCACCTGACTTTATTGCGCACCACGCGACCGCGTCACCCACGCGACCGCGTCGCCAGCGTCGCACAACCTATCCAGATTAGTGCCAATTTTCTTATCTTCTCTTTCCTAATCCTAATTTCTTCCTTCTTTCTCCTTTCTCACTTTCTTTTTCTACTTCTCATTCTTTTTCACTTTTATTTTATTTTATTTTATTTATTTGCATACTCTCATTCATTGCATATTTTTATTTTTTCTAAATTTATTATTGGTGTTCAAATGTTCTTATTCAACTGTTATTTCTTTTCTGGTATTATCTTGATGCTTATGACTTGTTTTATTCTGGTTAGGTAATATTATTTAAATCAATGCCAATCTTTTTATACCTGTATTACTTTTGTATTGATTTTTAATTTATCTTTCCTTCCCCACTCTTTTCCCCATTGTTGCAAATTTTGCACCATTGGTATGCCATGGCTTCTATTGTTTTCTCACTTACATGTTGAAGCTTCCATGTAAATAAGACTCTTATCATTTGGCATTAACCCACCCATACTTCTTTTATTTTCTTATCTCTATTTATGGGTTACTCTTCTTCCCTTTTTCTTTCAGGATGGCCACCCGGAAGGGAAGCGGAAGACATTTTACATGGGGAGACAGACAAGTCCATCTGCACAATCCTTAGAGAAAAGCAACAGTTGAAACAACCCATCCACTTGCAAATCTCAGCATGCACCGAGGACGGTGCAATCTTTAAGTGTGGGGAGGTCGATACTGATCTCCATGGGTTAGTTATTTCTTGACTCAACACCAAATTTTTTATTTTATTTGTTTTATTGTTGCATTTGCATATTTAATTGCATATTTATTTGATTTTTTTTGCATATTTTACCACTTGGTTAAAGTAATATTTTCTTTTTCAAGAAACCTTTTAGAAAATTTCACTAATTGAATAAAATTTAATGTTACACTTGTTCGAAGAAATATTATACTGGAACATGGTTTAGAGCTCGAACACACAAAACCTGTGAGATTTTGAGCCTATTTGAATTGGTTGCATTTTTCAACCAATATTTTATTTTTGATGTGTGTTTTTCTCTCAAAAAATTGTGATCTTTTTCTTGCTTAATTCTATATTTCCATTGTTTGATGTATACATGCACTTATATGATTGAGGCCTTTATTTCACTGAGCTTACATACCCATATGGCCTTACCTTTCATTATCCCTTGCAAACCAATTTTGAGCCTATTGTACCCCCTTTGTTCTTTTTATTTAGCACATCATTAACTCTAAGCGGAAAACAATAATGTCCTTAATTTGAATCCTTAATTAGCTTAGACTAGTGAGAGTGCTTATGATTTAAGTGTGGGAAAAGTGGGTTTGGAAACATTTGGTTTGAGAATTGAGTATGTTAGAATTTTCTGAAAATGTGAAAGAATGTTGAGAATATGTTCATGCATTCAATACTTTAATCATATGCATTGAGAAAAACAAAAGAAAAAAATAATAAAAATAAAGAAAAATAAAGGAGAAAAAGAAAAGAAAAAGAGCAAATAATAAAAGGGGACAAAATGCCCCAAAGTAAGTGGTGAAAGCAATGCATATGTACTGTACTTGAAATTAGAATGCATGAATATGTGAAAAACATGGTTAATGGATGGTTAGATGTTGTATTATGATTACATGGATTGTCTAAAGTTAGGTGGAAAGTTTAAGTTAATTAAGGATTCAGATTTTAGTCCACTTGGCCAAATACAATCCTACCTTGACCCTAACCCCATTACAACCCTTAAAAAGACCTCTTGATATGTGTATCTGTGCATTAAATTTTTGTTGATTGTTAGATGAAGAGCAAGCCTTAGAAAGCAAGGTTAGTAGAGAATTGAGAGATCAAACCTTAAACACCTGAGTGATTAGAGTGTATACACTACCAGTAAGGGTTCGATGCTCAATTCCTTGTTCCCTGCTTTCATAAGCTATTTTCTTCTTACAAGTCTATTTGTGCTTCATTTTTATGATTTGAATTAGTGAAATCTAGTTCATATTTATTCTTGGAGAACTTATTTACTCTTAACCAAGTAAGTAAAAATATTTTTCATGTAGTTGCATTCATAGGTTGCATTTCATACATTTTACCATTCCTCTTCATCTTTATAGCTTCTCTTGAGCTTAGCATGAGGACATGCTAATGTTTAAGTGTGGGGAGGTTGATAAACCACTATTTTATGGTTTATCTTGTACTCAATTGAGTGGTTTTTATCTACTCTTTACCCACTTATTCATACTATTTGCATGGTTTTATATTTCCTTCCAGATTTTGTGCTATGATTGAAAACATGCTTCTTTGATCTTATATTTGCTAATATTAAATCCTCTCTTATTACCATTAGATGCCTTGATATGTGTGTTAAGTGTTTTCAGATATTATAAGGCGGGAATGGCTTGGAGGATGGAAAAGAAGCATGCAAAAGTGGAAGGAATACAAGAAGTTGAAGAAATTGCTAAGCTGTCCAGCCTGACCTCTTCGCACTCAAACGGCTATAACTTTAGCTACAGAAGTCCAAATGACGCAGTTCCAGTTGCGTTGGAAAGCTAACATCCGGGGCTTCGATTTGATATATAATATTCTATAGTTCCTCTGAAGCTAGGTGACGCGACCGCGTGATCCATGCGGCCGCATCGCAGTGACGGAAATCCAGCGTGGCAAAATTCGAAACCAGCGAATTCTGGACTGTTTCTGACCCAGTTTGCGGCCCAGAAAATACAGATTAGAGGCTATAAAGTGGGGGACTGCATCCATTCATAAAGAGGCTCTCACATTCACAATTTTTAGGAGTAGATGTAGTTTTTAGAGAGAGAGGTTCTCTCCTCTCTCTTAGGATTAGGATTTAGGACTTCTCTTAGTTTTAGGAGTGACTCTCAATCCCAGGTTCTTTATTTTATTTATTTTTCCATGCATGTCTATGTCAGATTTATGTTCTTTTGTTAATGCAATTTGATGTATTTCAGTTTAATGTTGGTCTCTTTTATTTACATGATTATTGCTTCCCATCTGAAGGCATTCATATTTCAGTAGATTTACTTTTCCCCTTTTGGTCTTGGTTAAGAAATCAGTAACTCAGGAATTATCCAACTTAATAGCATAATTGTTAATTGTTATCTTGCCAATTGAGTTGAACTTCAATAATCCCCATCTTTTCTTAGGAAATAAATAGGATTCGAAGATCAAACCAATTTGTCCCTTGACCTTCCTTTGCTTTAGTAAAAGTTAACTAAGTGGAATTAAGATTCAACTTTCATTACTATTGATAAGGATAATTAATCTGGACCTCCAATTTCTAATATCTTGCCAAGAGTCTATTTTATTATTATTATTTTATTTTACTTGTCATATAACATATTCCCACCTTACTTACAAAACCCCCAATTTACAAAACTCATAACCAAAAATAAGAACATACTTCCCTGCAATTCCTTGAGAAGACGACCCGAGGTTTAAATACTCGGTTATCAATTTTAAAGGGGTTTGTTACTTGTGACAACCAAAACGTTTGTACGAAGGGATTTCTGTCGGTTTAGAGACTATATCTACAACGCGACTGTTTTTATGACATTCTTTACTGGCAAATATCCTAACGTCACCAGTACTGCATGAGAAAAAGTGAAAACTGGCGAAAACCTTAGAAAAATGTTAGAAATGGAAAACCAGGCGTTAATTTTAAAGGTTTGGCCCGAAGTTAGGCCAAACGGGCTAAAAATACTAACGGGTTGGACCGGGCCCAAGTTGGGCCCAAGCCCAACATATAAAAGGTTCATTAAGTGAACCAACCAGCATCACAACACACTAACAAGCACACATAATCAGAAATTGAAAGGAGGAGTGGAGAAGAGAGTGAGCACTATTCATCACCTTCTTCCAAAGCTCATATCTTGAGGTAGAGAGCTCCGATCGCTGCACCGTTTGTGGCTACGCGTTCCTCATGAAGAGCTCTACAAAACCCATATAAGAAACTAGTAAGAAAAGCTCGAATCCTTCTCAGTTTCTCTCTTCAAAATTTCGGGTATATAGGTTTTTTGTTGAATGAGTTTTTGTGATTTTGGATGTTTAGGTTTGCTCTAATCCTTGCTTAGCCTTGGATTGTGGCCATCAAATCTGTTGAGAGAGGTAAGAGATACTAAACCCTTGTGAGATTTGATTTATGTTAAGCCCTAGGTTGATTGGTAGTGATTTATATGTATATAATTTGATTGTTGTGGCTTTGGGAGCTCTTGGAACTAATTATGCTTATTGGAGTGGATTTAGAAGCTTGGATTGTGGTTGGAAGATTAATTGTGCTAAGTTGAAATTTGGGTGCATAAAGGGGAATTGGCCAAGGTATGGTTTCGGTTTCCTCTATGCAGTATATAATATTCATGGACACATAGGCTAGTGACCAATAAGATAGGTTGAACTAAAATGATGGTTGGTGTGTTAAATGTTGATGAATTGATGAATGTTGGGTTGATTGTGATAAATTTTAATGATATGATGTTGTTGAATAATTGTATGGATTGGAAGTTAGTTCCTTATGATAATTGTAGTATGATGATTTATGAATTGGTGAGTGTGATGGTGATTTTGATCATAAGTGTTATATGGTTGATGTTGGAAGTGGAAATAAGGAAATGAGTAGGAGAATGTGGTACGGTTGGTGTATTATGATACAATAGGTACATTTTGATGAAAAATGGAGTTTTGGAATGGTATGGTAAAGGTTGGAATGTGTATGATAATAAATTGTGTAAGTTATGAAGTTTGGTAAAATTGAGTTTTTGATGAACTTTGTATGATCATAACTTTTGCCTCGGTTTTTGAAACTGATTGAAATTTGTTTATGATTAAAGATAAAGATTTACTGATGTGTGCGGGTGCACACTCTCATGCGGGCGCACACCCCTCCCAGTATTTCGACCTGCGTGGATGCACAAACATGTGCGCACGCACAGGCAGGGAAGTGCATTCTGTTCGCAGCGTCAGCACAGCTTGTGCGCGTACACATCTATGGAAAAACTTCAACCAGTGCAGACGCACACGTTGGGGAGGCTGATCTGTTGGGGGTGTTGGCACAGGTTGTGTGAGTGCACAGATCCTTGTAAAAATTGACACCTGTGCGTACGCACACCCCTGTGCGCATGCACGCATTTCAAAACTCTCAAGAGTGTGCGTACGCATAGACCCTTATGCGGCCGCACACATCCTGTTTCTCAAAATTTTAATTGTTTTCAACTATTCTACCTTCCCAACATGGTTGTAAGCTTCTAAAATACCATTTTAAAACTTATGCGCTTAACTTTGAGTATTGGAACAGGGGATGTAACCGAAGGTTTCTAGAACACGATTTTATGATAAATTAGAAAACGGAGGTCTAGGTTTCTGGCATGCTGAGAATGATTTGATGTTGGGTGGAAGATGAGTGATATATGATATACGGAATGATGAACCTTTGACATTGGAAAATTGAGTTATGAAAGGGACAGTGGTTGAGATGAGTCGAGGACTCGGATTGAGACGATGGATCTCTGCATACTGAAAATATTTCTGAAAACCACTGAAATATTGTTTTTACTGAGAATATGAGACGCTATGCGCCCGGCAGGGACGACGGTTGGATCCCACCTGTCGAGGTAGTGGCGGCGGCATAAGGGCAGTGGTTCGTCCCGCTTGTGTTGAGATGTGAGGTCTGTGGCAAGAGTATCCCGCTCGCATCCCTTCGGACCATAGGCGAGCAGGCGCCGGTACCTGGACAGTGATCCGGGCACTATATCTCGGGGGTTCCCATATGAGAAATCCGAAGGGCGACATCTCCATAGAGATGTGTCGGGTTGGCAGTTGAACCGACAATGTGATATCACAGCCAGTAGGACAGGCATTCATCATATGCATTTTCTATCTGCTTGTTTGCTTTGCCGACTTGTAATTGTATGCCTATTTGAATAACATGCCTATTTGCTTACTTGATCTACTTGAATTGTATGCTTTTACTTGTGATTTACTTGCATTGTTATTAATTGTGCTTTCTACTGGGATTGAGGAGGTTTGGAAGGCAGCGGCGATGGGATCGCATGGAGGATAGGTTGGTGAAGGCTGTAGGACAGCAGTGTTTGGTTAGAATAGAAATCCCTTAAGATAGAGCACCCGATTTATTTATGATGAGGTTTATATTATGCTTATTTGTTTTAGAATGCTTTAAGCTTGAATCTTGTGATGGATATAGAGCTTAGGATTGCCTTTGGCGTCCCGGGGTCTTATATCCTACATCACTGGGCACTGTTACCATACTGGGAACCTCCGGTTCTCATACCATATCTTTGTTGTGTTTTTCAGATGCAGGTCGCAACCAACCTCGGTGAGTTATTTTGGATGGTGACAGGAGCGGAGGATCTTGAATTCCGTTGGAATCTTTTTGGTTTATTTTGTTTTTATGTCTCTCAATTTTGTATTTTGTTTAGCCTAGAGGCTTGTACTTGAGAAAAAACTTGTATAAGCTGTTTTTAAACTGTCTGGTTCTGTATATCTGTATTTGGCTAGCTGGCTTAAACTCCGCGAGCCATGGCTTGTTTCTTATAGTATTACACTATTATACTATTATCTTTGTTCATATCACTTCTGTTTCTTATTCCTTAAGATAGTACGTTTGCGCTTTTGAAATCCTGTTTTTGAGCTATATCCTTCATTGGGCTTCTAGATTATACCATTCTTCTATATATATATATATATATATATATATATATATATATATATATATATATATATATATATATATATATTATGTATGAGCTTAGAACTGTCGTAATCTCTGATTAACCTTTGCTTTACGATGCGAGCTAAGGCTTAGGCTAATTAGGGTGTTACATTTAGTGGTATCAGAGCAGTTCGTCCTCGTGAGCCTGAGGGATGGACCGATTGTGCTTCATTGCATACTCTGTGTGTCTTTTCTGTGATGCTATTAGGTTATCTATTTGATATATGCATAGCATGCTTGTTTGTGAGTGCCTGTTTAGGATAATTGAAGTACTAGGCTTTTGATATTGAGACTGATCACCTTGATATCGATTGTTTGGTGTAGACAGGAACCCTACATGGCTACTCACGGGCGAGGTCGAACACGTACGCGAGAAAGTAGGAATGAGCAACCAGCTGACAATCACGCCGAGTTCATGGCGGCCATGGCTAACTTAGCAAACACCATGGAAGCGAATGCTGCTGCGACTCTGCAGGCAGTGCAGAGATTGGGCCAATCGGCCGGGAATGGGAATGGCAAAAGGAATGCCAATGATAATGCTGAGGGTAACGGCGATAACACGGGAGTAGTTCCGATGACCTTGGCGACGTTTCTCAAGGTTCATCCGCCAACTTTTCGAGGATCTACTAATCTTGTGGAAGCGGACCACTGGTTCCAGGCTATGGAGCGTGCTTTACAGGCACAGCATGTTCCTCTTAATCAATATGTAGAGTTTGCTGCTTATCAGCTAGCGGGAGAGGCCCAGCCCTGGTGGCAAGCTGAGTGTCGTTTGCTACAACTTCAGACGCTCACATTCCATGGGAGGTGTTCCAAATGGCTTTCTATAAGAAATACTTCCCTGAGTCTGCAAGAAAAGTGAAACAGATGGAGCTAATACAGCTGAAGCAAGGTTCTATGTCTGTGGCTGAGTACACCAACAAGTTCGAAGAGCTTTGAAGGTTTTCTCGGGTGTGTTTGGGTGACCCGGAGACTTATGAGACCTGGAGATGCTTTAAGTATCAGAGGGGTTTGAAGGACAACATTATGACTGCTGTGGCGCCTACGGAGATCCGTGTCTTCTTTGACTTAGTGAATAAGGCTAGAGTAGTGGAAGAATATGTCAAGACCGTGGCGGCATCTAAGGACACTCATAGAGGGAGCTCTAGTCGTGGGCGTGGCAAGTACTTTCATCCGAGAGGACAAAGTTTCAAGAGAGGAGGATATGCACCTCAAGGACAAGGAGGCTTTAGAAAGAACAATCAAAATCAGTTTCAGTATGCTAGGGGAAGAGGAAATCAGAGTAAGAGTTCTCCGGATTTAGCTTGTAATAGTTGTGGACGTTTTCACCCTTATGACTCATGCAAGATTGGTATAGGTGGGTGCTTCAACTGTAGGTTGCCTGGCCACATTGCGAAGGATTGCCCTCGTGGGAGGGATCAGAACGCGGGCCAGAATCAGCATCAAGGTCGAGTCTTTGCTATGAATGCCAAGGATACTTCTAAGGCGGATCCGTGGATGAGAGGTATATGTCTAATTGATGATAAATCCTTAGTTGCATTATATGATACTGGAGCTTCGCATTCGTTTATTTCGTTTGCTAAAGTTGAGGAATTAGGCTTGAAAGTGTCAGAGTTACCTTTTGATCTGTATGTACATACTCTGCATCAAACAGTTATGACTAGGTCAGGTTGTAGACAAGTAGGTTTCAAGCTTGAGGGTAGAGATTTTGTGCATGACTTGATCTGTTTGCCAATGATTGGATTGGAAATAATTTTGGAATTTGATTGGTTGTCGAAGAATCGGGTTTTGTTGGATTACTTTGAACGAACCATTCGGTTTATGCCGGAAGGAGAAAATGGAGCAGTGGTAGCTACGGGATATTACTTGAACTCTGTAATGGTGCATTGTAGTGGGGAGGAGTGTCAGGGTTATATTATGTTGGCTGCGAATACGTTGGGTGATGCCCAGAACTTAGATCAGATACCGATGGTTAAAGATTTTCTAGAAGTGTTCCCGAAAGATATCCCTGAGTTCCCACCTCAAAGGGAAATTGAATTTGCGATCGAGTTGGTGCCAGGAGCCGGACCAGTATCGATTGTGCCGTATAGAATGGCTCCAATAGATCTGGTAGAGCTAAAGACTCAGTTAGGAGAGATTCTGAACAAGAAGTTCATTCGACCGAGTGTGTCACTGTGGGGAGCGCCAGTTTTATTGGTGAAGAAGAAAGATTGAGGAATGCGCTTGTGCGTGGATTACCGACAGTTGAATAAAGTGACTGTGAAGAATAAGTATCCGCTACCAAGGATAGATGACTTGATGGATCAATTGCAAGGAGCTGGAGTGTTTTCCAAGATTGATTTGAGATCCGGTTACCATCAGATATGGGTGAAGGAGGATGGTGATGACATGTCATCATGTCATATTTTTCTATACTTTTTCATACAAGAAATTGATGATTAGTGTTTAACTATTGCATTCTTTTGTGCTTAAATGGTATACTTCTTAGATCTTTTGATTTGATAAACTTTGTAGGAAATAAGAAGAAAAAGAAGCAAAGAAGCACAAAATAAGCTAAAAAGGAGAAAAAAAGAGTTTTGGGGCACACTTTGAAGTTGGAGGACAGTTTGGAGCCTTAGGCCACGCTTTTAAAAGCGTGGCCCATGACCAAATCAAGGAAGCTTGACAATCAGCACTCACAAAGCTCGGTTAACTAACTTAAATTAGCTTTATCGTGAAAAATTCAGCTTGGAAACAAGATTTTTCGCTAAGTTAAACTTGGGCGTTCACAGCATGGCCATGTCTTCTTCAAAGGGCAATAACTTGAGCTACAAACGTCCAATTGATATGCTTCTAGTTGCGTTGGAAAGTTGACATTCAGAGCTTTCCAACGATATATAGAAATCCATATTTGGCATGAAATTGAGGCACAAGTGAAAGGCATCTTTAAGGACCAAAAACAAGCAAAAATAGACCAAAGTGGCTTCACCAAGATTCGAAGGGGGAGACACGAGGAAAGCAAGGCCAGCAGCGCTAGAGTGAACTAAAAAAATTGCTCCAAATGGGCCTCACAAGGATCGAACTTGGAAGCTTACACTCAAGGCAAAGGCGCTACTCTTCATGAAGAATTGGCTAGATGATGGAGCTGGGATTCGAACCTGGAACCTCACTTGCAAGCAAAAGGATGCTGCGCTCTCCCCATTCACTGAGCACTATGAAGTGTGACACGGGCAGGAATTGGAAAGCCAAAGCAAGGTGGAGCGATGCGCTCTCCTTGTTAACCGATAATTTTTGAGGCTGGGCCAAGGAAACAAAGGGGGAGTGCTGCGCTCTCTCTTTCAACCGAGCGCTCCCCTGGAAGCATGCCCCATGCCTCCAACCAACTTGAACCAAAGCCAACCGGACCCATCCTTCTTAAAACCCATTTTTTATTCAAGGCCAAATAAAAATCACCCCAATTCATTGAAATCCAAAGCAAGCAAAGGCCAATTGACATCACTCAAAGGCACAAGGATCAGTTAGATTAGGATTCTTATATTTTGAAATTCAATTTGTTTTCAATTTTATTTTCATTTTCACTTTGTAAATCCTATATAAGGCATCATTTTCATTTTAGTAAAAAGGCTGGCTCTACTAGAGGGCATTAGGGAATTGGGATTGAGAGCTGAGTTCTCTCCTCCTTGTTCCTAGTTTTGCATTTCTTACTTTTTGTTTTTGAATTGTGGATAGAGATTGAAGGAATTCTTTTTCAATCCTTGATCTATAATTCATCTTTGTTCTCTTCTGCATAATTCAAAGGATTGGGAATTGGATTTAACTTTCTGTTTTCATTTTCATTTCTTCTGCTACTTTTACTTTCTGTTTTGGAATTTGAATTGAGATTGAAGAGCTTCATTGATTCTAAGTTTGAGAATCATCTTTTACCTCTCTTCTCAATTGTTCCAAGCATTGAATCTGAGTTTCTCTTACTGTTTTTATCTTCTTTTCTTCTACAAATTATTCTCTGTTGGATTAAGGAAGGAATTGAGATCTAGACTTTTTTCTAGTCTCATTGAGCCTCTGAGCTCTTGAATTTCTTTCCTAGCTCTTGCAATTGAGTTGAATTTACTTTCTGTCTGATTCTTTTGCAATTTATCATTTCTGTTTAGACCTTTTGCAATTCTCTTCTACAAATTCACTTTCTGAAGTTTTCCATTTGAGCTTGCTGTGATCTTGATTTATTTTTCTGCAATTTACAGTTCCTGCATACTGCAATTTCACATTTCCTTTCACATTAAGCTTGATTTAATTTCCTGCACATTTATATTTTCTTCAATTGTTCTGATTGATTGATCTATTGCTCTCTTTAAATTTCCAGCACACACCCCCTTTACATTTGATACAATTTACATTTCTTGTCATTTAAGATTCTGTGAATTTACATTTCTTGCTCTTTAAGTTTTCTGCCCATTTACTTTCTTTCATTTACAATTCTTGTCAATTTACTTTCTGTTGGCTACATTTCATCCAATTTCACTTCAATGTTAGCTTGACTAAACTAATCACCCACTAAAGTTGCTTGATCCATCAATCCCTATGGGATCGACCTCACTCTAAGTGAGTTTTACTACTTGATACGACCCGGTACACTTGCCGGTGAGTTTAGGTGTTGGAATTTCATTTTCCACACATCAAGTTTTTGGCGCCGTTGCCGGGGATTGATTTAGATCAACAATGATTAAGTGGGTGAGAAGTCTAGATCAAGCATTTTCTTTGTTTTAGTTTTTTGTTCTAGATTGAAACCAAGGTGTTTGAGTTATTGCCTCACTAAGAAATTCTTCTCTGTGAGATGAATTTCAAATTTCATTGATGTTGTGTTTTATAAAATTCAAATGGAGTTTAACTCATCTTATGATCAAACAAATTTTATGGGATATTACCCACCATCACCAATCTCTAATGGTGGCTGGGAATATCACCAAGAAAATACAAATTCTAAGCACTCCAATCCATGGAGATTTGCTTCAGAGATACAAGATGAGCAAGAGAACCATACGGGATATTTTCCTCCACCACAAAATGATGCAAGTCATGATTCTAATGGTGGCTGGGAAGGGAATTCTAATGCTCCATATGATATTCATCCAAAGATATCATAACTTGACCATGCTTCAACAGAAAGCTCCTTTCAAAACTCACCACCCACACAAACCTCCACGAACCACCAAAGACTCTCAAAGCTTGAGTCGATAATCAAAAGACATTGGGAGAAGACAAAGGAATTCTGGAAAGAACAAGAGAACTCCCTCAAAAATATGGAAGTGTGGGTAGGCCAATTGTTGAATGCAAGGAAGGAGAAAATGGAAAAACAAGAACACAAGGTCCCTGTGTCAAGTGAAATTGCAAAAAAAGAAGAGGGGTGACAATATTGGAACCTGAAACTGCACTTGAGATGATAAGAGAACCTGAACACTCACAACCTCCTCAAACTCTCCTGGACCAAAAAGTCTCAACAATTGAATCTGTGATTAAAAGGTATGAGGAGGAGATGAAGAAATGTTGGGAAGATCAACAAACCTCCTCCATGAAAGAGCTATTAAGTCAAATGTTGAGTGTAAAGAAAGAGGAGCAAGAAAGTGAGGAAGACACTCAAGAGAAGTCATAATCAATTGAAGCAGAAAAGTGAATAGGGGAAGGACTCATTGAACCACCAATTCAGAAGGGTCTAGATGAAGATAAAACTCCAATAGTCACACAGCAACCAAGTCTTGAATCCAAATAAGTGAAGGCAACTAGCAAGAGCACCAATTCTGTCCCTAATCCAGCAAGCAAGATCAATCAAGCCATTTACAAAAGGAAGCTTGCTGAGGAGAGGCCAAGACAAGGGACAGTAGCTGAATCTTCTCTCCCCTTGAGGACATTCCTCTTAACAAACTGGAAGAAGAGGAAGAAAGTGAATAATATGTCAACCGTAGGTAACATTTATCTTCTCTGCTTTGTTTTCTTTCTTTGCTTTGTTTAAATTCAATAAATTGGCATACAGTTACATTCTAAGTTTGGTGTTGCCCTGCAATAATTTGTTTTCAATCCCTTTGGATGATTGCATCAATTCTACATGGAAGTGTCACACTAAGATCCTAAGTTTGGTGTGCCACTTATTTTTCTATGCAAGTCATCCAACAGCACCATTTGTCTGCATAATCATAATGCCTCTGCAAATTTATCTTTCTTTCGGTTTAACATTTTAGTTTCCTCTTTGTTTTAGTCATTTCCTTGTTTTAATGCTTTCTTCTATTAACTGTTTTTGTTAATACATCACCAAGAGATCCTTGTTCATGATAGATTCTTGGCTTGGTGATTGTACTTAACATATAGCAGTTTCATTTGCTTAGTTTTAATTCAAATAAATTGACATAGGATTGCATTCTAAGTTTGGTGTTGCTATGCAACAAAATTTTCTTCCAATCTTTACTGGATACTTGCATTGATTCCAAGTGAAAGTGTCACACTAAGTTTGGTGTGCCACTCATTCTTTATGCAATGTATCATGCACACCTTCTTAAGTTTGCAATCACAATGTCTCTTTTTCCTATGCCTTGATGATTATTTTGCTTGCTTGAAACACATGTACCACTAACATTTCATTGTGTAAGACATTCATGATCCATCTTAGCCCCATAGCCATTGTTCTAATTGTTGCTTGAGAATGAGCAAGTATTCTGAGTTTGGCAAGGGAAGAGGAAGAATGGGAGGAAAGTGACAACAATAGAGAAGATGAATTACGAGGTTGTAAAGTTCCTTTTTCTCTCATTTGTTTCCAGCACTTTAAATTGCATGATTGTCTTTATCTTCCCTGTTTACATGTGTGGTATGGATAAGCATAGCCTGCATCTTGATTTGTAACGTGTTGTTATGACATTATGACTACCAACTTGTGTTTTGTGAATTCAAAAGTAATAAAGCATCATGATCATAAACAAACAAGGGATTAAAGAAGAACTTAGCATGTGCATACAAGTATTGGAAGGCTAGTATGATTAATTGTTGCCCAATTACATTAGATTTTATTTAACTGAAGTTTTCATCTAGTACATTTTGTGAAATCTTTTGAAATCATGAAAACCTTGAAGGAAGCAAATGCAAATAAGGCAAGAAAGAAAAAGGGGAAAGAATGAGAAAGCTGAAGGCTCTGAGTACCAATGACAATTTCTTTGTTAAGTACTTGTGGTGTTTATGTATCAAGTAAAATGCTTGAAAACAAAATACTTAGAGTCAAGGTTAGGCTCAAAGTGCAAATGCACTCCCTCAAAGCTCAAGGCTCTGAGCATCAATGATTAGAGACTTAAGAAAAGAAACAAATGAGCTTAAAGAAGTCCTCTAATTAAATGCTTCTGGTGCTTATGTATCAAGTGGTAATACTTGAAAACAAAGCATTTAGAGTCGTAGTTTTGTTATCAACTCATGGGGCAAAGCACCCAAAGGAGAAGCTAATAAGAAAATCAAAAGTTTATTTCAAGGAAGAAATATAAGAAAAATATTTCATAAATTGAGCTAGATAGAAGCATCAATCATTTACAATTCTTTTGTGATTGTAGCATGCATAGAAAACTAGCCTACCATGAACATTAACTTGCTATTCTTCTTACATTGGATTGTCAATCTTTATTGCATGATTCTTTTCTTGCTTGGGGACAAGCAAGGTTTAAGTTTGGTGTTGTGATGACATGTCATCATGTCATGTTTTTCTATGCTTTTTCATACAAGAAATTGACGATTAGTGCTTAACTATTGCATTCTTTTGTGCTTAAATGGTATATTTCTTTGATCTTTTGATTTGATAAACTTTGTAGGAAATAAGAAGAAAAAGAAGCAAAGAAGCACAAAATAAGCTAAAAAGGAGAAAAAAAGAGTTTTGGGGCACACTTTGAAGTTGGAGCACACTTTGGAGCCTTAGGCCACGCTTTTAAAAGCGTGGCCCATGAACAAATCAAGGAAGCTTGACAATTAGCACTCACAAAGCTCGGTTAACTAAGTTAACTTAGCTTTATCGTGAAAAATTCAGCTTGGAAGCAAGATTTTTTGCTAAGTTAAACTTGGGCGTTCATAGCATGACCATGCCTCCTTCAAAGGGCCATAACATGAGCTACAAATGTCTAATTGATGTGATTCTAGTTGCGTTAGAAATCTGACATTCAGAGCTTTTTAACGATATATAGCAATCTATATTTGGTATGAAATTGAGGTACAAGTGAAAGGCATCTTTAAGGACAAAAAACAAGCAAAAATAGACCAAAGTGGCTTCACCAAGATTCGAAGCGGGAGACACAAGGAAAGCAAGGCCAGCAGCACTAGAGTGAACTAAAAAATTTTCTCTAAATGGGCCTCACAAGGATCGAACTTGGAAGCTTACACTCAAGGCAAAGGCGCTACTCTTCATGAAGAATTGGCTAGATGATGGAGCTGGGATTCGAACTTGGAACCTCACTTGCAAGCAAAAGGATGCTGCGCTCTCCCCATTCATTGAGCACTATGGAGTGGGACACGGGCAGGAATTGGAAAGCCAAAGCAAGGTGGAGCGATGCGCTCTCCTTGTTAACCGATAATTTTCGAGGCTGGGCCAAGGAAACAAAGGGGGAGTGCTGCGCTCTCTCTTTCAACCGAGCGCTCCCCTGGAAGCATGCCCCATGCCTCCAACCAACTTGAACCAAAGCCAACCGGACCCATCCTTCTTAAAAGCCATTTTTTATTCAAGGCCAAATAAAAATCACCCCAATTCATTGAAATCCAAAGCAAGCAAAAGCCAATTGACATCACTCAAAGGCACAAGGATCAGTTAGATTAGGATTCTCATTTTTTGAAATTTAATTTGTTTTCAATTTCATTTTCATTTTCACTTTGTAAAGCCTATATAAGGCATCATTTTTATTTTAGTAAAAAGGCTGGCTCTACTAGAGAGCATTAGGGAATTGGGATTGAGAGATGAGTTCTCTCCTCTTTGTTCCTAGTTTTGCATTTTTTACTTTTTGTTTTTGAATTGTGGATAGAGATTGAAGGAATTCAATCTCAATCCTTGATCTACAATTCATCTTTGTTCTCTTCTGCATAATTCTAAGGATTGGGAATTGGATTTAGCTTTTTGTTTTCATTTTCATTTCTTCTGCTACTTTTACTTTCTGTTTTGGAATTTGAATTGAGATTGAAGAGCTTCATTGATTCTAAGTTTGTGAATCATCTTTTACCTCTCTTCTCAATTGTTCCAAGCATTGAATCTGAGTTTCCCTTACTGTTTTCATCTTCTTTTCTTCTACAAATTATTCTCTGTTGAATCAAGAAAGAAATTGAGATCTAGACTTGTTTTCTAGTCTCATTGAGCCTCTGAGCTCTTGAATTTCTTTCCTAGATCTTGCAATTGAGTTGAATTTACTTTCTGTCTGGTTCTTTTGCAATTTATCATTTCTGTTTAGATTTTTTGTAATTCTCTTCTACAAATTCACTTTCTGAAGTTTTCCATTTGAGCTTGTTGTGATCTTGATTTATTTTCCTGCAATTTACAATTCCTGCATACTGTAATTTCACATTTCCTTTCACATTAAGCTTGATTTAATTTCCTACACATTTACATTTTCTTCAATTGTTCTGATTGATTGATCTATTGCTCTCTTTAAATTTCAAGCACACACCCCCTTTACATTTGATGCAATTTATATTTCTTGTCATTTAAGATTCTGTCAATTTACATTTCTTGCTCTTTAAGTTTTCTGCCCATTTACTTTCTGTCATTTACAATTCTTGTCAATTTACTTTCTGTTGGCTACATTTCATCCAATTTCACTTCAATGTTAGCTTGACTAATCTAATTACCCACGAAAGTTGCTTGATCCATCAATCCCTATGGGATTGACCTCACTCTAAGTGAGTTTTACTACTTGATACGACCCGGTACACTTGCCGGTGAGTTTAGGTGTTAGAATTTCATTTTCCACACATCAGATGATATTCCTAAGACTGCGTTTAGGACACGCTATGGACATTACAAGTTTGCGGTAGTGTCTTTTGGGTTAACGAATGCACCTGCTGTTTTCATGGATTACATGAACAGAGTGTTTCGTCCCTTTTTGGACAAATTCGTGGTGGTTTTCATAGATGACATCTTAGTTTACTCTAAGACGGCAAGAGAGCATGAAGAACACTTGAGGATTGTGTTGTAAATCTTGAAAGAGCAAAAGTTGTACGCTAAGTTTTCAAAGTGCGAGTTCTGGAAGGAGGAAGTAAAGTTCTTAGGCCACGTGGTGAGTAAAGGAGGAATAGCGGTGGATCCTTCAAAGGTAAAAGCAGTGATGGAGTGGGAAAGACCGACGACGGTGACGAAAGTTAGGAGCTTCTTGGGCTTAGCAGGATATTATCGAAGATTCATTGAAGGATTTTCCCGGATTGCATTACCAATTACGAAGTTAACAAGGAAAGAAGTGTCATTCGTGTGGACGTCGGAGTGTGAAGAGAGTTTTCAAACCTTGAAGCAGAAGTTAACTTCAGCACATGTTCTAATCTTACCGGAACCGCATGAACCGTTTGAAGTATATTGTGATGCGTCACTGAAAGGTTTGGGTTGCGTGTTGATGCAACACCAGAATGTGGTGGCTTACGCATCGCGTCAGCTAAGACCGCATGAAGTGAATTACCCCACTCATGACTTGGAATTAGCGGCAATTGTGTTTGCATTAAAGATTCTGAAAAGTTAGAGTGAGAATTTGAGGATTTAAAGGTGATTTTCGGACTCAGTAGGTTTTTCTGACTCAGAAAATGTGCTTCCTGCGAAAAACCGTGAAAAACCACGAACCGGTAGTTGAACCAGTTGAACTGGTTCAAGCCCGCCCGGTACCGCATGAAAAAAAGTGAAAACCGGCGAAAACCTTAGAAAAATGTTAGAAATAGAAAACCGTGCATTAATTTTAAAGGTTTGGCCCGAAGTTGGGCCAAAAGGGCTAAAAACGCTAACGGGTTGGACCGGGCCCAAGTTGGGCCCAAGCCCAACATATAAAAGGTTCATTAAGTGAACCAACCAGCATCACAACACACTAACAAGCACACACAATCAGAAATTGAAAGGAGAAGTGGAGAAGAGAGTGAGCACTATTCATCACCTTCTTCCAAAGCTCATATCTTGAGCTAGAGAGCTCCGATCGCCACACCGTTTGCGACTATGCGTTTCTCGTGAAGAGCTCTACTAAACCCATATAAGAAACTGGTAAGGAAAGCTCGAATCCCTCTTAGTTTCTCTCTTTCAAATTTTGGGTATATAGGGTTTTTGGTTGAATGAGTTTTTGTGATTTTGGATGTTTAGGTTTGCTCTAATCTTTGCTTAGCCTTGGATTGTAGCCATCAAATCTGTTGAGAGAGGTAAGAGATACTAAACCCTTGTGAGATTTGATTTATGTTAAGCCCTAGGTTGATTGGTGGTGATTTATATGTATATAGTTTGATTGTTGTGGCTTTACGAGCTCTTGGAAATAATTGTGCTTATTGGAATGGATTTAAAAGCTTGGATTGTGGTTGGAAGATTAATTGTGCTAAGTTGGAATTTGGGTACATAAAGGAGAATCGGCTAAGGTATGGTTTTGGTTTCCTCTATGTAGTATATAATATTCATGGGCACATAGGCTAGTGACCAATAAGATAGGTTGAACTAAAATGATGGTTGGTGTGTTAAATGTTGATGAATTGATGAATGTTAGGTTGATTGTGATGAATTTTAATGATATGATGTTGTTGAATAATTGTATGGATTGGAAGTTGGTTCCTTATGATAATTGTAGTATGATGATTTATGAATTGGTGAGTGTGATGGTGATTTTGATCATAAGTGTTATATGGTTGATGTTGGAAGTGGAAATAAGGAAATGAGAATGAGAATGTGGTAAGGTTGGTGTATTATGATACAATAGGTACATTTTGATGAAAAATGGAGTTTTAAAATGGTATGGTAAAGGTTGGAATGTGTATGATAATAAATTGTGTAAGTTATGAAGTTTGGTAAAATTCAGTTTTTGATGAAATTTGTATGATCATAACTTTTGCCTCGGTTTTTGAAACTGATTGAAATTTGTTTATGATTAAAGATCAAGATTTGCTGATGTGTGCGGGCGCACACTCTCGTGCGAGCACACACCCCTGCCATTATTTCGACTTGTGTGGATGCACACACATGTGCGCACGCACAGGCAGGGAAGTGTATTCTGTTCGCAGCGTCAGCACAGCTTGTGCACGCACACATCTATGGAAAAACTTCAACCTGTGCGGAAGCACAGGTCTGTGCGGACGCACACGTTGGGGAGGCTGATCTGTTGGGGGCGCTGGCAGAGGTTGTGTGAGCGCACAGATCCTTGTAAAAATTGACACCTGTGCGTACGCACACCCCTGTGCACACGCACACATTTCAAAACTCTCAGGAGTGTGCGCACGCACAGACCCTTGTGCGGCCGCACACATCCTGTTTCTCAAAATTTTAATTGTTTTCAACTATTCTACCTTCCCAACATGGTTGTAAGCTTCTAAAATACCATTTTAAAACTTATGGGCTTAACTTTGAGTATTGGAACAGGGGACGTAACCTAAGGTTTCTAGAATACGATTTTATGATAAATTAGAAAATGGAGGTCTAGGTTTCTGGCATGCTGAGAATGATTTGACATTGGGTGGAGGATGAGTGATATATGAGATACGGAATGATGAACCTTTGACATTGGAAAATTGAGTTATGAAAGGAACAGTGGTTGAGAGGAGTCGAGGACTCGGATTGAGACGATGGATCTATGCATACTGAAAATGTTTTCTGAAAACCACTGAAATATTATTTTTACTAAGAATATGAGACGCTATGCGCCCGGCAGGGATGGCGGTTGGATCCCGGCAGTGGTTCGTCCCGCTTGCGTTGAGATGTGAGGTCTGTGGCAAGAGTATCCCGCTCGCATCCCTACGGACCATAGGCGAGCAGGCGCCGGTACCTGGACAGTGATCCGGGCACTATATCTCGGGGGTTCCCATATGAGAAATTCGAAGGGCGACATCTCCATGGAGATGTGTCGGGTTGGCAGTTGAACCGACAATGTGATATCACAGCCAGTAGGAGAGGCATTCATTATATGCATTTTCTATCTGTTTGTTTGCTTTGCCGACTTGTAATTGTATGCCTACTTGAATAACATGCCTATTTGCTTACTTGATCTACTTGAATTGTATACTTTTACTTGTGATTTACTTGCATTGTTATTAATTGTGCTTTCTACTGGGATTGAGGAGGTTCGGAAGGCGGCGGCGATGGGATCGCATAGAGGATAGGTTGGTGAAGGCTGTAAGACAGAGGTATTTGGTTAGGATAGAAATCCCTTAAGATAGATCACTCAGTTTATTTATGATGAGGTTTATATTATGCTTATTTGTTTTAGAATGCTTTAAGCTTGAATCTTGTGATGGATATGGAGCTTAGGATTGCCTTTAGCGTCCGGGGTCTTATATCCTACATCATTGGGCACTGTTACCATACTGGAAACCTCCGGTTCTCATACCATATCTTTGTTGTGTTTTTCAGATGCAGGTCGCAACCCACCTCGGTGAGTTGTTTTGGATGGTGACAGGAGCGGAGGATATTGAATTCTGTTGGGATCTTTTTGGTTTATTTTGTTTTTATGTCTCTCACTTTTGTATTTTGTTTAGCCTAGAGGCTTGTATTTGTGAGAAAAACTTGTATAAGCTGTTTTTAAACTGTCTGGTTCTGTATATCTGTATTTGGCTAGCCGGCTTAAACTCTGCAAGCTGTGGCTAGTTTCTTATGGTATTACACTATTATACTATTATCTTTGTTCATATCACTTCTGTTTCTTATGCCTTAAGATAGTATGTTTGCACTTTTGAAATCCTATTTTTGAACTATATCCTTCATCGGGCTTCTAGATTATACCATTCTTCTTTATATATATATTATGTATGAGCTTAGAACTGTCGTAATCTCTGATTAACCTTTGCTTTACGACGCGAGGTAAGGCTTAGGCTAATTAGGGTGTTACAAAAAAGAAGATAGAAATTAAACTCAATCACATAGCAAGCATGGTTCACAAAGCTTTACAAAGCTCAAAAATATGGCACTAGGTAAGCTTATGGTCCAATTTCACAATTCCAAAATCTCAATGCATGAAATAAGTGATGTAAATAAGGATCAATCAGAAACAAGCATCACCTAACAAAAAATGTATTGACAATACATAATTGCCTCATCACGGATAATGAAATCAAATCACATGATGGCTAGCTACAATATGCAATTCGAAAGATGTAGAGAGCTTGAAGGCAATGCCATACACTTGGTATTCACAAATGTTAAGCATGAACAGTTCAAAACCAAGTAACAATAAGTAACCTCAATGAAAGAAGTCCAACAATGAAAATTAACAACAATGATGTTAAAATAACATCTTATCAATAATCAGCAGCAATAGATAGCAAACAAGATTAATAATCCAACACCTATAATGAAAAATAAAAATTAAACTAGCTAATTAACTAACTAAAAGAAATGGTAATAGATGGTAATTGGTAGTGTTGGATGATGGTTGAAGGAGGGAAAGAAAAGAGGAGAAGAGAGAAGAAAGAAAGAAATTGAAAGAAGAGAAGAAAAGAAGAGTGGTTAAACAGGGTAGCGTCACGCGTACGCGTGGGTGAAACTTGTGCTAGAGGCACAATTTCAGCACACTCCACGCGTAACTCTCTGATTTTTGTACTGGCCCGAAAAAATTTGGATGTCAAGCGTACGCGTGGGCTCCTCGTACATGTGAGTGGTCAAAAAAACTTAGGGTCACGTGTACGCGTGGGTGACACATACGCATGGCATGGTGCTCTGTTTTTCAAAATTTTTCCAAGTTTTTGCACCAAACCAAGCATTCCAAACCTCCAAACAGCTACCAAAACACCATAAAACCTTATTTAACATACTAGACTACCAAACACAACAAACTAAACTAAACATGAAATCAAACTAATTTATCAATATGTATAAAAGAGAAAAATGAAAAAGATGTTACCATGGTGGGGTGTCTCCCACCTAGCACTTTTATTTATTATCCTTAAGTTAGACTTATGAGGAGCTCTCATCAAGGTGGCTTGTGCTTGAACTCATCTTTGAACTTCCACCAATGCTTGCTCTTCCGATAAGCTCCATCATTCAAAATTAATAACTCTAAGCTTTGATGGAGTTCTTCACAAACCATGAGCTCCCAAAATTGATTCTCTTTGTGTGATTTGGGATCCCATACTTTGTTTTCACACCCGTCTTCAAATTGATCATCATAATTCCCTCCGGGTGATAAGTAAGCCAAATTCTCACTAAGGTACCAAACCATCCTCCTAAATCCATGCAATTTGGTTCTACACCAACAATTGCTCCTAAACTTGGAGTTTCCAACCATAATGAACCGAGGATTGTGATACCAACCACTAATCATCTCTCTTCTACTCTTTAACCCACAAAGTATCCTAAGTTGACCATCCATCTCTAGCAAACCATATTCAAGTGGGATAAGAAAACTAAGATGAGAGATTTACCCACTTGAATGATGTAATAGATGATGGTGACCTAGGGAGAGATGCTTCCAACAGTCTTGATAGGGCAATTTCTACTCTCATCCATCCTCTTCAAAGGGCTTCCACCACTTGGTAAGATTCTTCAAGTTTTACCTCTTGCTAAGCTTCCTCAAGTTCAAATTCTTCCTCACCAATTTCTTCTAGCTCTTCCCCATCACTCAAATCATAAATAGGAGGTTGAGTGAAATCTACCTCAACATCAATTTCAAGTTCAATGGGAAAGGATCCATCAAGCTCAAAAGGATTATATGTTGATGCGGAATCATCATAAATAGGGGGACTTGTTGCTTGCCCCACTTCTTCTAATTTTTCACTCATAATATGCCTTAGAGATTATGTACTATCCTCCTTAAAATCATTTTTAAACTCCATGGAAGAAGGTTCTTTAACTTGATATTCCTCTTTGTATTCAACATCTCCTAAATCTTCAACCACTTCTTCCGTTTCAATTGTATCAACTTTCTCCTCTTCTTGCAATTCTTGCTTCAACTCCTCTTCTTCACCTTGAAGCTTTAAATCCACTCCCTCATTATGCTCTTTGGTTGATCCTCCACATTCGTCAATGGGAGTACTTGGGATGCATGAGCTTAGGTGGGAGGTCATGTGATTAATGGCTTCCGCCATGGTAGAAACCGTGACTTCTAGCTTCTTTAGCTCCTTTTGCTTCTCTTCTTGCCTTTGGATATAAGAGCTAATATCTCTTTGTTCTTCTAGCATGAAGGCATGGAGAGCTTCCTCAAATGAATGAGGTGGTAGAAGAAAGTGTTCATTGTTTAAGGGAAAGGTATTGTAGTTGGAAGGTGGTTCATATTGGTGAAAGTCTTGAGGTCGTGTATAAGGAAATGGTGGTTCTTGGGAGTATTGGTATTGGAATGGTGGTGGTTCTAGGTTTGGTTCATATGGTGGTTGGTATGGTGGATATGTGTTAGGATCATATGGAGGTGAATGGTGGTATAAGGCTTGTGAATATGGTGGATAACAATGTTGAGTAGGGGGTTCATAAGTATATGGTGGTTGTGGTTGATAACCACAAGGAGGTCCACCACACACATTAGATTGGTATGCATCATAGTATGGCTCTTGATCATAGTACATGGGTGGGGGTTGTTGCCATGAAGGTTGATCAAATGATTGAGGCTCCTCCCACCTTTGATTGTCCCATCCTTGATGCATGGCCTCATTGTAGCTTCCTGATGCGCATAAACGTGTTATGCTACGATTTAGGAAATTGCACGATCGGCAAAATTCCTTCCGGCAAGTGCACCGGTTATCATCGTCAAGTAAAAACTCACAATAGAGTGAGGTCGAATCCCACAAGGATTGGTTGAGTGAGCAATTCGGATTAGAAGTGTGTTCTAGTTGAGCGGAATCAATATTTGAGATGAGAATTGCGGAATGTAAAATTGGCGGGAAAAGTAAATGACAAGAAAATTAAATGGCTGAATCTTAAATTGCATGAATTCAAGAGCAGAATGTAAATTGCTGAAATTAAAAGGGAATGGGGATGATTGCAAGAATTGAATTGCAGAATGTAAAGAGAAAGTGGAAATCAGAAATGGGGAATTCATTGGGTTTAGGAGACATTGAAATCTCCGAATCAAAACATGTAAATCTCTTCCTCAACCAATGCATTCATTGAATTTTGCTTGGCAATCTTATATGATTGGATCCCAATTCCTTGGCTCACCAATGCTCTCTAAAAACAAACAAATTCCCAATCCCTTGGTTTAAATGTTCATAAGAAGAGATGATGCTTGGTCACTGATTATACCACACAATTTCATGAACCACAATTTGGTAGGATTACATGTCACAATATCCATCCAAACCCCAATCCAATCCACTGTGAGAAAGCTTCTCTAGCATGAATCCTCCATTCCTTTCCCAAGGCTCCGAAGGATTCCAAGTATGAGTAGCTTCTTTCCCAAGACAACTACTCAATGGAATTAGATCGAGAAGCTTTCTAACAAAATTCAAGAGAAAAGATTGAAGAAGAAGATAAACTATTATTGATTCATTGAATTACAATAGAGCTCCCTAACCCAATGAAAGGGGGTTTAGTGAATCATAGCTCTGAATTCAATTACAAAGAAAAGGAAAACTGGCTAAAAGTGAAAGTCCAAATTCTTTCTAACTTCAATTCTATCCTATTTATACACTTTCTATATTGAGCTTCAGTTGTGCTTCTTGGGCTTTGAGGCCTCTCCTTGCTTTCCTTTTGCCTTGGGTTTATGATCCATAATGTTGATGAGGTTGTTGATCCAAATTCTGTACATTTCATTGAGCCAATTTAGTGATAATCAAATAATGACACATGACTCAATAAATTGAGATTTCAAACTCATCAATCCTTCAGGCCCAATCCCATAAACCATGATATTCAATTGGGTTTCATACCAAAGTGAGTTTAAGTTAATATTTGTGCTCAAAGACTAACTTAAACCACAATATTTTTGGCCCAGAAACCTTTTCCAAGAGTGGCGTTTAAGTTGCAGTTTAAGCTTAAACTGCAGCTTAAACGCCAGACACTTCCAGTGAGGCCTTTTGTAGAAGCACGTTTAAGCTTCAGTTTAAGGTTAAACTGAAGCTTAAACGTGGAAATGGAAGAATGGTAGCCCTGGAGAGTAATGTAGTCGAACACGTTTAACCTCCAGTTTAAGGTTAAACTGGAGGTTAAACGTGGAAAAGGAATGAGGCATCCTGGAGGTCGAACACGTTTAACCTCCAGTTTGAGGTCAAACTGGAGGTTAAACGTGGAAAAGGGTGGAAGCTTACTGGAGGTCGAACACGTTTAACCTCCAGTTTGAGGTCAAACTGGAGGTTAAACGTGGAAGCTTGGAATGGTGGCCCTGGAGGTGTCGAACACGTTTAACCTCCAGTTTGGGGTCAAACTGGAGGTTAAACGTGGAGGTGGAGAGAGCAACCCTGGAGTAAAAGAAAACGTCGAACACGTTTAAGCTCCAGTTTGAGTCAAACTGGAGCTTAAACGTGGAATGGCCCCTGGTACTCTTCCTGGTTCTGGCGTTTAACCTCCAGTTTGAGGTCAAACTGGAGGTTAAACGTGGAACTCCTCCCTGGTGCCATACTCATTCTGGCGTTTAACCTCCAGTTTGACTCAAACTGGAGGTTAAACGTGGAATGCTCCTTAAGTGAGGCCTATCATTCTGGCGTTTAACCTCCAGTTTGAGGTCAAACTGGAGGTTAAACTTCAATCCCAGCATTTCTTATTCTTCATGATTTTGGCGTTTAAGCTCCAGTTTAAGCTTAAACTGGAACTTAAACTCCACATGTGATATTCAAGCTTCCTTTATTGATTTTCTTGCTTCCTTGCTTAGCCTCTTCTTCCCTGAAATCATCCAAACAATTGCATCAAAGTCTTGCAAAGTTTCATGAGAAATCTTCCATTCATAGCATTCAAATAATATAACTAAAAACTCATGGAATTTGCATAAAAATCTACATGTTGAATGATTTATTGCTTTGTTCTTCATTTAACCATTTTTGGTTACTTTAAGCTCAAGAAAATGCATAAAACAACTAAAACTAACAGAAAATTGCTAGTGAAACTAGTCCATGATGCCTTGGCATCACAACACCAAACTTAATACTTGCTTGTCCCTAAGCAAGTCCTGAGTTATTTGAGAAGAAAGTATGAAACAGAAAGCAATTACATTGGCTATATTAGAAAGCATTTGAAGTTCATCAGAAGGGTTTTATGCAGAAAGTTGCAGCATCACTTTTTCATACTTATCAGGTAGGATTATCACTTTTTCATTGCATCCATCAAAAATTGCTATGGCCTCTTGTTATTCTTATGTCTTTGGTACCTTTCTTTTGTTTTTCTTTTCTTTTTCTTAGAGCTTCTTTTGCTCCTTGTTTGCTTAGTGTCATGTGTTGCACAAGCCTTTGGCATTTTCTTTTTCTTATCAGTGCACTACACATATCCACTTTAGGCATTTTAGTTCACATTTCTTCTTGAGACATTGGTGCCCAGCACCTCTTTGTGTGACTAAATGTTTTGTATTTAGGTTGCTCTTGATAATGGACTTTTGGTTGATAATCCCGGGTTAGTTAACCCAAGTTACCAAGTGTTGAAACACTCCTCAGAACCTATTCATCCAAGCATATCCTTAATACATAAACACCACAGGCATTTGTCTCAGAAGTTCAAACCATTGGTGCCTAGCTTATTTTCTCAATTTTTTTTTTGCTTTTTGGTTGCCCTTTTTCAGTGGCTTTTTCTTCTTCTTTTTCTTTCTTTTTTATGGCCAAAGACATTTATTCATCAAGATCCATAGACAATTTTCAATTTCTACATAAAGAATGATAATTCTACACTCTAATTCCAGTGATCTGACTAAACAATCAAGCATGCATACCACCACTTAATTCTACTTAATTTGTTACTAATTTAGCCAAGTTACTTTTGTTCAAACTTTTCTTTTATTTTTGGAAACAGAACAAGCATGGCAAGCATTTGTTTAAGAAGGTGAAGTTATATCCAAACATCTAGGCATTAACTTTATTCAAAGCACTTAACAAACACACATACTAAAAAAAAAAACGACTCATAAAAAAAAAGACTCCTCCTAACACTTAAATGACTTATGATGAAAACACGTTCATAATAGACAATTCACCAATTATCATTTGATTATTAAGGAACGAGACCACCTCTTATTTATTGCTTGGTTCTTCTTAATTCTTGGGATCCTGCTTCTTCTTGCTTCCTGCCTCTTTTTGACCACTTGTGCTTCCTTTGTCTTTTCTTATGAGCTTTTTCCAGAATCCAGCCTTTTTCATCGTTTCTTCCACTCCTTTTTCAAGGATCATTGCCTTGTTTATTTCTCCTTCTTTCCTCCCTTTGAAATACTCATCATAAGCTGGGAATGCTGGGTCCATCTTGTGTAGATGTTCCCCTATGTAGTTAAGCTTGATTTGCGAACTGATGTTGTAATCAGCTTGGACTGAGTATCTTGCATTCTGTAAAGTGGTGGCTTCCTTGATTGCCAAGACATTGGCATCTTGGTGTTGGCATATGTGGCTGAAGGATTCCTGTAAGTGTAGATTTTGTTCCCTTTGCAGATCAAAGAATCTTGATTCAAAGTTCCTTTGCATATCCATCATTTTTAGATGAAAGTCTTCTTGTCTTTCCTGAGACCTCATGTATTGTTGAGACATTCCTTCCATGATTTCCTGCATTCTGCTCATATCCATGGGGTCTCTGGGAATTCGTTGTCTTCTTTCAGGAGTTGCTTGCTCTTCTTGCTCTTCTTCTCTGTCTTCTCCTTCCTGTCTTTCTTGTGCTGCTTCTTGCTCGGCTTCCACTTGTTGCCCTCCTTCATTTCTTCTTCTTGTATGTCTTGGAGGAGTTGGGCCAAGAGTCATTCTGTGTGCAGTTATGGCCAGCCCAGGATATAGCCAATTAGGTCTTTCATCCTCAAGTGGTACTTGGGCATCGATGCATAGTCTAATGATGGTGCTAGGGAAATGAAGCCAGGATTCAGGGTCACTTTTCTCACTAAACTCTTGTATCTGCTCAGCAATGAGTTTATGAACTTTGATCTCTCCTCCAACCATAATGCAATGTAGCAAGATGGCTCTTTTAGGGACTATTTCTGAAGAGTTTGCAGTGAGTAGGATGGATCTCCTAACTATTGCATACCACCCTTTAGCTTCAGGTGTTAGGTCTCCCCTTCTCAAGACTCTTGGAGCCCCTCTTGTTTTTCTCACCCATTCAGCTCTGATGGCACAAAGGTCTTCAGCAATAGTTGTATAGTCAGGTTCTCCTCTCATCCTTTCTTCATAACTTGCTTGGCTGAAATGTATGTTCTTCAGGCCAAGAGTTTTCATGATTGCTTTAGGACTGAAGTCAACTTCCACCCCTCTCACATAGCTTTTGTATGTGGGGTTCTTGGTTTGATCCTCCCTTACTGCATTTGCATAAAACTCCTTCACCAAGTTGATGTTGATTCTAGTGATTGGCTTAGTTAGGAGCTCCCACTTCCTCTTTTTGATCTTTTCCCAAACACCTGGGAACTCATCCTTTTCAAGTTCAAAGGGGACCTCAGCTAGTACCGTTTTAGGTCTCATCCATTCAGCTTGAATCTCATGGAATACTGATCTGTATCTCCATGCATCGAATCCCCTGTTTTCCTCCATTGGCTGCTTGTCTTTTCTTCTTTTGTGGCTAGATGAAGCTGCCATTTTGGTAAGTGACAACTAAAGTTGACAAGGTGAAGCAAGAAGTGTTGTTGGAGGTGTGGTGAGATTGTTTTCGGCAAGAGATGGTTATGCTATGATGAAGGAAAAAGTGTATGAAGGAGGCTTGATGGTGTGGGACTCGTTCCCCAAGTGGTTCTTTATAGTGCCCCATGAGTGAAAAATGAACGGCTAGGGTGGTTTGTGAAGGGTGGCTTGATGGTAAATATATGAATTGTAGATAGGGACGATTGGCTTTTCATTTTCTTGGAAGTATTCTGGATGCATTAGGTTGTACATGTAGCTTTCTTTTCTTGCAGAACTTCCTTTTCCCATGTGTTAGTTTCAAAGATTTATGAGTTTTCTTTTTGACCAAGCACGTCCCTCCCTTTTGTCTTTTTCCTCCATTTTTGTCTTTTCTTTTGTACCTGCACAAACAAACAAATTTGCTATCATTTTTCGGTCCATGTGAATTATGAATAGTATTTGCACATGTAAATCAATGCTTGTCTTTATGAACTTATAGCCGTGACTTCTACATGCATGCACACTTATTATTTGGACACCAAACTTAGTTTTTGATTAAGTCTCCTGATGACATGAAATCCATGTTGGTTGCCCTTAATGAGTGTGCATATTTCTAATAAATCATAGTCACCTTGGCTCTTTGATTCTAAACAAAGTGACTACCCTAAGTAATTGAAACTAAAGCACTAAAACATATGAATGGTATACTTGTCATGAATTTTGAAATCCAGAGGTATTTCTTGCTTTTCATAAACCGTGTTCAAAAAGAACACCAAACTTAATGTTTGGTTGTGCACCTTGAATGAAAGATGGAATTCAATTTGAGTAAGATTTGGGAGTGCCATCAGGCACACCAAACTTAGAGACCAATTGTAATTTACATGCACGGTTTGGTGCACTTAATCAATAGTTGTCCTGAGGATTCAAGTTCATGCGTAAGAAACCATACTTTATTAGATGTAAAGCAAAGCACTAAAGATTAAGGATACTAAAAACATGGGTTGCCTCCCATGAAGCGCTTCTTTAACGTCACTAGCTTGACGGTTGTCCCTTGTTAGGGTGGATTGTAGTGCTTGACGTCCTCTCCTCTCACTATGAAAACGTCCCCTCTTGATTCATTCATGACCTCTAAATGTTCCATAGAAAGAACTTTCTTGATTGTGAACACTTGAGGGAGCTGGGAAGGAATGGTCTTGAGGCCAGGTGGGATTGGCAGATAATGACTTGAGATCACTTTATCTCCCGGAGAAAAACCTTCAGTGGGAATTTTCTTGTTTCTCCATCCTCTTGGCAATCTCCCTATCACTCTTCCCTTTCTCTTGAGGATTTCTTCATTGACCTTTATGTCAGGAGGATCCTTCTGATCTGTTTCCACTGATTCTTGTGGCTCTAACTCTTGCAACTTTTGTTTGCCTTCTAATGACGGTTTTAGAGTCTCAGCTGCTGGATTACTTTCCTCCAAACACGGATGGCTACTATCATCTTTAGGCTTTTCAAATTCTGGTTCAGGTTCAGATGCAGGTTTGAAGACTTTGAAAATGAGCTGTTCATCATGTATTCTCAGAATTAGCTCTCCTTGTTCTACATCTATGAGCGCTCTAGTAGTGGCTAGAAATGGTCTGCCCAGAATGATAGGGTGTAAATAGCTTTCCTCCATGTCCACAATGACAAAGTCTGTGGGGAAATAATAATCTCCCACTTTCACCAGCACATTTTCAACTACCCCTTCAGCTTGCTTCTGAGTTTTGTCAGCCAGTTGTATGATTACATCAGTGGATCTCACCTCATTCAATTGTAGCCTCTTCATAAGAGTTAGAGGCATCACATTTATGCTAGCTCCTAGATCACAGAATCCTCTGTCAATTTTTGTTTCCCCAATGATGCAAGTGATATGAAAACTTCCTGGGTCCGTTTTCTTAGAGAGGGTGTCCTTCTTGATGAGAGCACTGCATTCTTTGTTCATTGTTACAGTTTGTCCTCCCTTCAAAACTCTTTTCTTGCTTAACAATTCCTTTAAATACTTGATGTGTGTGGGCATTTGATGAAGAATCTCAAGAAAAGGAATATTGACATGAAGAGAGTTAAATGTCTCTAGAAACCTTGAATAGGTTTTCTTTTTTTCACCTCCTCCTAACCTTTCAGGAAATGGTGCTTTTGGTTGGTATATTTCCATCATGCCTTTTTGCAGTTCCTTGGCTTGCTCAGTTCCACCTTCCTGCTTAACTTCTTCCACACCTTCTTTCAAGATTTCCGGTTCATGCTCTGAGGGCCTGATTCCTTCTTCTTCTGAGACTTCCTTCAATAAGGTGATGGCCTTGCATTCTTCCCATCTTACTCTCTTTTGTTCCCCTTTAGGATTCTTTTCTGTGTCACTAGGGAACACTGCAGTTGATTTTGGGGCCTGTCGAGATAGCTCTCCTACCAGAGATTCCATCCATTTGAGTTTTTCACCATGGTTTCTTAAGGTAGTCCTCACATCATCCCTGAAGCTTTTCAATTCAATTATGTCTTGACTCATGGTTGCCATCATTCCTTCAATCCGGTTTAATTGATCTTGAAATTGTTGGTTCGGATTGGGTTGGGTAGGTTGATTACTTTGGTCATGGTATGATGATTGGGGGTAAGTGTTTTGTGTGGCTTGGTATGATCTTTGGTTGGAGTTTTGGTATGTGGAATTGTTATGTTGGTTGTGGTTGTAAGGTTTGTGGTTTTGTGGTTGGGTTTGTTGGTTTCCCCACCCAAAGTTTGGGTGGTTTCTCCAGCCTGGGTTGTAAGTATTGGAATGTGGATCATATGATTGCCTTTGTTGGTTTCCCACATAATTGGCCTCTTCCCAATCACTTCCTTCAATGCCTACTTCCTCTTGATCTTGTGTGTGGATTGCAGCCACTTGCTTTGTTTCTAATTGCCTGGTAAGTTCTGCTAGTTGCTTGGCAAACACCTTGTTTTGGGCTAGAATTGTATCAACCTGGTTCAGTTCCATGACTCCCTTAGTGTTGTGCCTTTCTGATGCATAGTAGTACTCATTCTCAGCCACTGTCTCAATCACTTCAATGGCTTCTTCCACAGTCTTTTTCCTGTTCAATGAACCTCCTGATGAATGGTCTACAGCCTTCCTTGATTCATAAGAGAGCCCATCATAGAAGATGTGCAGTTGCACCCAATCATGGAACATGTTTGGTGGGCATTTCCTTGTCAAATCCTTGAATCTCTCCCATGCCTCGTAGAGAGTTTCACCATCTTGTTGTCTAAAAGTCTGGACCTCAGATCGAAGCCTATTGACCTTTTGTGGAGGGTAGAAACGTGCCAGAAACTTGCTTTCCACCTCATCCCATGTTGTTAGACTCCCCCTTGGGAATGATTCCAGCCACTTAGCTGCTTTGTCCCTAAGTGAAAATGGGAACAAGAGCAGTTTATAGGCATCTTCCTGGACTCCATTGGACTTCACAGTGTCACAAATTCTCAAGAATTTTGTGAGATGTTGGTTTGGGTCTTCATTAGCACTTCCTCCAAAGGAACAATGATTTTCCACCAATGATATTAGCTGTGGCTTGAGCTCAAAATTGTTGGCCTGAATGGGTGGTTTCTGGATGCTACTACCACAATTCCCTGAGGTTGGGTTTATGTATGAACTCAAAACCCTCCTCTCAGGGATGGCATTGTTTCCATCAGCTCTCTCATGGTTGTGAACTTCTCTATCCATGTTGAGATCTAAAGCTTCCTCAAAATTGTCCTCAGATTCTCCTTCAGATTCCTCTTCTCCCACTACTCTCTTCCCTCTTGCTTCCCTTCTAAGTCTATGAAGGGTCCTCTCTGGTTCGGTATACGGAGGAGTTGATGTCTCTCCTCTCCTACCTGTCATACAAGAACACAGCTCAAACACAAACAAGTGAAATACTCTTGGTTAATGAAAGAGTATGGTTAGATCAATTGAGGAATTAAATCAAACAGTTAGTGAGTCAGTGAGTTAGTTGCATGAATCTAAAGGCGTAAAGAAAGAAAGCATGTAACCAAGTGCAGAAATTAAAATTCAACAAGTATCTAGAACAGAATTAACAAAGCAAGAGAAAATTGCTCAATCTAGTTAGCTTCCAATTTGAGAATTGTCAATCGAAAACCAATCCCCGGCAACGGCGCCATAAACTTGATGCGCATAAACGTGTTATGCTACGATTTAGGAAATTGCACGATCGGCAAAATTCCTTCCGGCAAGTGCACCGGTTATCATCGTCAAGTAAAAACTCACAATAGAGTGAGGTCGAATCCCACAAGGATTGGTTGAGTGAGCAATTCGGATTAGAAGTGTGTTCTAGTTGAGCGGAATCAATATTTGAGATGAGAATTGCGGAATGTAAAATTGGCGGGAAAAGTAAATGACAAGAAAATTAAATGGCTGAATCTTAAATTGCATGAATTCAAGAGCAGAATGTAAATTGCTGAAATTAAAAGGGAATGGGGATGATTGCAAGAATTGAATTGCAGAATGTAAAGAGAAAGTGGAAATCAGAAATGGGGAATTCATTGGGTTTAGGAGACATTGAAATCTCCGAATCAAAACATGTAAATCTCTTCCTCAACCAATGCATTCATTGAATTTTGCTTGGCAATCTTATATGATTGGATCCCAATTCCTTGGCTCACCAATGCTCTCTAAAAACAAACAAATTCCCAATCCCTTGGTTTAAATGTTCATAAGAAGAGATGATGCTTGGTCACTGATTATACCACACAATTTCATGAACCACAATTTGGTAGGATTACATGTCACAATATCCATCCAAACCCCAATCCAATCCACTGTGAGAAAGCTTCTCTAGCATGAATCCTCCATTCCTTTCCCAAGGCTCCGAAGGATTCCAAGTATGAGTAGCTTCTTTCCCAAGACAACTACTCAATGGAATTAGATCGAGAAGCTTTCTAACAAAATTCAAGAGAAAAGATTGAAGAAGAAGATAAACTATTATTGATTCATTGAATTACAATAGAGCTCCCTAACCCAATGAAAGGGGGTTTAGTGAATCATAGCTCTGAATTCAATTACAAAGAAAAGGAAAACTGGCTAAAAGTGAAAGTCCAAATTCTTTCTAACTTCAATTCTATCCTATTTATACACTTTCTATATTGAGCTTCAGTTGTGCTTCTTGGGCTTTGAGGCCTCTCCTTGCTTTCCTTTTGCCTTGGGTTTATGATCCATAATGTTGATGAGGTTGTTGATCCAAATTCTGTACATTTCATTGAGCCAATTTAGTGATAATCAAATAATGACACATGACTCAATAAATTGAGATTTCAAACTCATCAATCCTTCAGGCCCAATCCCATAAACCATGATATTCAATTGGGTTTCATACCAAAGTGAGTTTAAGTTAATATTTGTGCTCAAAGACTAACTTAAACCACAATATTTTTGGCCCAGAAACCTTTTCCAAGAGTGGCGTTTAAGTTGCAGTTTAAGCTTAAACTGCAGCTTAAACGCCAGACACTTCCAGTGAGGCCTTTTGTAGAAGCACGTTTAAGCTTCAGTTTAAGGTTAAACTGAAGCTTAAACGTGGAAATGGAAGAATGGTAGCCCTGGAGAGTAATGTAGTCGAACACGTTTAACCTCCAGTTTAAGGTTAAACTGGAGGTTAAACGTGGAAAAGGAATGAGGCATCCTGGAGGTCGAACACGTTTAACCTCCAGTTTGAGGTCAAACTGGAGGTTAAACGTGGAAAAGGGTGGAAGCTTACTGGAGGTCGAACACGTTTAACCTCCAGTTTGAGGTCAAACTGGAGGTTAAACGTGGAAGCTTGGAATGGTGGCCCTGGAGGTGTCGAACACGTTTAACCTCCAGTTTGGGGTCAAACTGGAGGTTAAACGTGGAGGTGGAGAGAGCAACCCTGGAGTAAAAGAAAACGTCGAACACGTTTAAGCTCCAGTTTGAGTCAAACTGGAGCTTAAACGTGGAATGGCCCCTGGTACTCTTCCTGGTTCTGGCGTTTAACCTCCAGTTTGAGGTCAAACTGGAGGTTAAACGTGGAACTCCTCCCTGGTGCCATACTCATTCTGGCGTTTAACCTCCAGTTTGACTCAAACTGGAGGTTAAACGTGGAATGCTCCTTAAGTGAGGCCTATCATTCTGGCGTTTAACCTCCAGTTTGAGGTCAAACTGGAGGTTAAACTTCAATCCCAGCATTTCTTATTCTTCATGATTTTGGCGTTTAAGCTCCAGTTTAAGCTTAAACTGGAACTTAAACTCCACATGTGATATTCAAGCTTCCTTTATTGATTTTCTTGCTTCCTTGCTTAGCCTCTTCTTCCCTGAAATCATCCAAACAATTGCATCAAAGTCTTGCAAAGTTTCATGAGAAATCTTCCATTCATAGCATTCAAATAATATAACTAAAAACTCATGGAATTTGCATAAAAATCTACATGTTGAATGATTTATTGCTTTGTTCTTCATTTAACCATTTTTGGTTACTTTAAGCTCAAGAAAATGCATAAAACAACTAAAACTAACAGAAAATTGCTAGTGAAACTAGTCCATGATGCCTTGGCATCACATCCATTCCCTACAACATGGTTAGAACCAAACTTATAGCCAAAAGGATGAGAATTTATAGTAGAAAAAAAAACAAAAAGCAACAAGAAACAAAGAGATAAAATCTAACCACTAACTTAAACAAGAAAACCTACAAAAGAACAAACTATTCACAATATTAACATATGTACAATAACCAATAACAAGTACACATTGCAAATCCCCGACAACGACGCCAAAAATTTGAAAGGGCAAAACCGTCAGCTTAGAATTTTCTTCTAGGTTAGAGGAAATAACTTCGTTGCAAGTATAGTTCCGAACCGACAAGTAATGCTCAATCAAAGTTTAATTTTGGTTGTCAAAAGGTCAACCCAATAAAAATAACCGAGAGTATTAGTCCCGAGTCGTCTTCTCAAGGAATTGCAGTGATGTATGCATATTATTGGTTATGGTATTCAAGGGGTTGGGTTGATAAAAGAGCAAGAAAATAAATGACAAGAAAGTAAATAAAGCAAATAATAAAAAGAGGCATTCATGGCAAGGATTGAGAATCTAGGCTTTCTATCCTAGTCACTAATCATATCACAATAATTATCAAGAATTTATCCTATTTAGTCATCTCCAACGCGAGAAGGTACAATGTCATCTCCAACACTCGAAGAAAGTCTAATAAGACTAGTTAATCTCAATCCAAAAGTCCTAATCAACTTACTAATTGAATTAGCAAAAGATTAGCGTCAATGGAAACAATATTAACTAACAACTCTAGATCACCAACATAAGTTGGGTATTCATGACTCAAGATTGCCTAATTTCTCTTTCCAAGCCAAGAATGCTAAAAAATCTACTCTAACATCCAACCAAGCATTTTGGCAAACACTTGGAAGGCGTAAAAGGAAAGCATAATAAATTGCAAGGAAAGATAAATCCTACAACTACCAATTGCAAGAAAATAACAATAACAACTCAAATCAACAATAAAAGAACATCAAATATGAAATTGCATTAAAGGAAATCCAAATTCAACAATAGTTCATAAACATAAAAAGAGGCATAAAAAGGAAAATTAACAAGAAGAAACTAGGGAATTAAACTACTAGAGCATAAAAATGTAAAAGAAACAAGATGAAAACAAGAAATTAAACCTAGATCTAAGAGAAAAATAAACTTAAGAACCCTAATTCTAGAGAGAAGAGGGAGCTTCTCTCTCTAGAAAACTACCTAAAGTATGATCCTACACTAACTAATTGCTCCCCCCTTGACCCATCTTGAATTCTACATGAAATAGTCTCAGAAATGAGTTGGATTTGGGCCTGGGAAGCTCAGAAATCGCCCCCAACAAATTCACTTTAATGAGGTCACGTGATCAGTGTCACGCATGCACATGGTCGATGCGTGAGCGTCACTGGCCAAAATTCCTCCTCACGGGTATGCGTGGGTGACGCGTGCATGTGGCCATGAGTGTTCTTCTCACGCGTACGTGTGGGTGACGCGTGCGGGTGGCCTTCAATTCTCCAAATGCTCATTTCTTCATGAATTCTCTACTTTGCATGTTTTTCTCTTCACTTCTTCCATCCAATGCTTGCCTTATGAATCTAAAATCACTCAACAAATATATCAAGACATCGAATAGAATTAAAGTTAATTAAATTTAGCTATTTTAAGGCCTAAAAAGTATGTTTTCACACTTAAGCACAAATTTAAGGAGAATTACAAAATCGTGCTATTTCATTGAATAAATGTGGGATAAGTTGGTAAAATCCCCTAAATTAAGCACAAGATAAACCACAAAATTGGGGTTTATCATCCTACTCGAAATGCTACAGATAAGTTCGGATCTTCCAGATCAGAGAATGAAGCTTTATGATCCTAGCTTATACCACAAAGGCCCTAATCGCCCCGTACCTCGGCTGAACAGATGTTCCCATGTCCCCAACGAAGTCGTGTGTTAGCCGTCTAAGAGATGTATAATCAAGCTTGTGGTTCAATACTATCCTACTAAGGACTCAGAAGAAACCTTGTAAAAAATGGGTCATATACTCGTTCCACCCGGGTTCATTAGATTGAAGAACGATGATACATCTTAGAATGGAATCAAACACATATTGAAATAGAAACAGTAATATTATTAATCCATGAGGATCAGCAGAGCTTCTAACCTTAACCTAGGAGGCTTTGTTGCTCATGATTTACAGAGAAACAATGGTGAATTCGAAAATATAGCAAAAAAGTCCTAAACAAGGGAGATCCTTGTTCTATGTATACTAATCTAGTAACTAGAGATTACAGAAATAAGACAGACTAGACTCTTGGTGCAAAAATCCACTTCTTGAGCCAACTTGGTGAGTGCTTGGGCTGAGCTTTGAGTGAATCCACGTGTTGAGACTTCCCTTGGGGTGTTGGACACAGTATTGCTCCCTTTTGGGCGTCCAGCTCCAGGCTTGCTCCCTTTTAGGCGTTCAACTCTAGACAGGGGGGTAAGATGGGCGTTCAACGCCCATTTTGGACCATCATTTTCAGAGAAATGTATAGACTATTATATATTACTGGAAAGCCCTGGAAGTTAGCTTTCCAACGCCATTGAGAACGCTCCATTTAGGCCTCTGTAGCTCTAGATATGCGCATTGAATATATGGAGGTCAGAATCTGACAGCATCTGCAGTCCTTTCTCAACCTCTGAATCAGACTTTTCCAGAAATTTTCAGAATCACCCAAAAATCACCTAAAATCATAGAAAAACCACAAAAACTTAAAGTAGCATCCAAAAAGTGATTTTTTCACTAAAACCTACTAAAACTTAATAAAAATTAACTAAACATACTAAAAACAATGAGAAAATGGTACTAAAAAGTGTATAAAATATCCACTCATCAGCCACCATGGGAGCGATAAAATGCTGCTTCTTATGAATTTCTGTTGTATTTTTCTGCATGAATTGCTTGTTGCTTTGATACTGTTTTACCAGTCTTTTCCGCTTTGGAGTAGTTCTTCTTTCCATTGTATTTTTGAAATAAAATAAAATAAACATATTCTATTATAACCTTAAAAATAAAAAGGAAATAAAATTAATCAGTTATGCTATAGCTGCTGTTTTTGCAGTATGTCAATAAAAAAAAGAAGACTACTATTTAATAGAAATAAACAAGAGGGCATGCCATAAGACACATATATAAAAAAGTTATACATCTTTCATTCCATTCCCCTATTATTTAGTGTAATGAAGGAAAAATGTATTAATCACTCAAAGTCGTCTTTGAAATTATCTTCTGATTCTGTGTTATATTCTTGTGAAAGAAGAACTCCTTTTGTAGCATCTATAACAACTTCGTGCAAGTCACCTCAAATCAAATCAATTTCACCATTATCATTGGGTATAGAAGGACCCATTGACTGGTCAGATGGCTCTTTTTCATAAATAGCTTGGGGATCAACATCAGCTTCGTCACCTATGTTAAATAAATCCTTTGGAATTGACTTCATAACATAATGTTTATTTTGATCAAATGGACCTTGCACATAGAAGCATTGGTGTACTTGACATACCAACATAAAAGGCTCTTCTTGATAGCATTTTTTGTTGAATTGAACATATGAAGAGACATAGCCATCCTCTTGAGTCTCATACCAGTCACATCTAAACAATACAACCTTAAAATTGCCAAAGTAGTCTAATTTAATTATATCATTTATTCTGCCATAGTAGGAAACTTTTGCACGAATTGGATTTGGATCCTTTGCACTTGCAAAGCTCGTAGTCAATGCAACTAAAGTTTCACCACTATTTTGCGTCTTGTGTCCTGCCTCACGTTGCCTAGTATGAAATCTATACCCATTGATAAAATACCCTGAATATCTGTTTGCAATCTTGTTGGGCCCTCTAGAAAGCTCCTTAATCCAATATGCAACATTCTGACGCATGGCACGTGCTTTAAACCATGAGGAAAAGGTCTTACTATGGTTCTTAGCTTTCACGCAACTTGTTCCTTGTTGATCAGCCTCATGCTCTCCAAATCCAAAATTAAGATTTTCGTAAGTAAAACCTAGAGATAATACCACGATTCATAATTAAAATAATTAAAAGAAATACCTAGAGTAAATAGGATATACCTAACATAGTCTTCAATTTTTCCACAGTTCAATAATATATAGCTATAGGCTTGGTTTCGAGACTTGTCGTCAAGAGAAAAAAGCTCACCCTTCTTTGCTCCCAATGGACAACCTTTCTTAGGAAACAAATTTGGAAATGAATGTGGAATTTCCACTTCAAAGTCATTAGCATCATTATTCCGGGGTATTCTATTCAATTTTGTTTGAACAGCATCATGTAAATAACGTGAGCAAAATGTCAAACATTCATCAACCAAGTACGCTTCTGCAATAGATCCTTCATGATGACTTCTATTTCGAACATATGACTTCAAAGTACACATGTATCTTTCGGGAAGATACATCCACCGAAATTGAACTAGGCCGCCTAGTCTCACTTCATTAGCCAAATGAATAGGCAAATGCATCATTATGTCAAAAAATGAAGGAGGAAAAATGCTCTCCAATTGGCATAGTGTTATCATAATCTCTGCTTCCAATTGATTTATCTCTTCTAATGTGATAACCTTTTGACACAATTGACGAAAAAAAGAGCCAAGCCAAATTAAAGGGATTGCGACCTAATCTGGAAGTATACTTTTGATGGGAATTTGCAACAAATAATGAAGCATAAAATGGGCATCATGAGTCTTGTAACCAAATACTTTTCTTTTCGCAAGGTTCACGCACCGAGAAATATTTGAGGCAGCACCATCAGGTAGCATTGCTTTCTTCAAGACATCACAAAAAATTGATTGCTCAGCTTTAGTCGTGGAGAAACATGCTTTTGCAAACTTCACTTTTCTATGACCTCTTGTTTCTTTTGGATGAAGATTCTTACGAATGCCCATTTCTTGCAAGTCATATCGAGCATTTAGGTGGTCTTTTGTCTTGCCAGATATATCTAAGAGAGTTCTAAGAATACTATCAACTATATTCTTTTCTATATGCATTACATCAAGATTGTGTCTTGATGTGTTTTTTGGTGATTTCATAGTCTTGGTTACTTAAATGTGGTGGTATTATTTGTGATTCTGAATGCATGACATAAACAGTGCATATTTAAATTTGAATCAAGAAATGTTGATGTATGAGGAACAGGAATTTAGAAAACTATTATGAATTCTCTGAAGCAAAAAAAAATTAATCCTTGAAGCAAAAAAAATAAGAGAAGGCTCTGAGCATCAATGATTAGGGAGGTCTGACATGATTAAAAGTTCAAAGAGTTGTTTCCCTAGTCATATGCTTGTGATATTCTTGTGTCAAGCAACCCTTGAGATAGAATATTTAGAGTCGAGACCAAATGCATTTAGCAGAGTATGCCAAAGGCTTTGAGCACCACTGTCTGGGAGTAACTGAAAGAAAAATCAAAACTTAAAGAGAGTTCTCCAGTTAAGTGCTTGTGGTGTTCTTGTGTCAATTAACCCTTAAGACAGAACATTTAAGGTCACGGATAAACTCAAGGTGCAAAGCACCAATTCATTGAGAAGTAAAGGATATATGCTGTGTTCAAGGATTAAACTGGATTACAAAGATCAGAGAATTCATAATATAATCCGAATTCTAATCCCGAATGACAGTAAAATTCCTCTGACTCAAAGGAGAGTGAGATGCCAAAACTGTTCAGAGTTACAATAGATAAATCCCACTTTAAGAAGAGACATGAGCATAATTGAATTCTCACCTCATGCAAATTCACATCTTAATCATGTACTAATTTTGGTTGCTTGAGGACAAGCAACAATTCAAGTTTGGTGTTGTGATGCGTGAGCATCTTATCTATCTTTTTCTAGTGAATTTGCACTTGAATTGCTAAGTTTAATCAATATTAGATTTATTTTAGCCACTATGGATGGTACTTTGAGTTGTATGCAATTCTATTTATTTCAGATAGCATTCTGGACGAATTTCACGGAGTTCGAGTCAAGGCTACAGAATGGAGAGAGTGAAGAATGTTTGCTGCTTCACCCACGCTGAACTTGGGATTTTCCAAGTTCAGCGTGGACATCAACACCTCCCAAGAGAATTGCGCATGACCTCCACACTGAACTTGACAATGGTTAAGTTCAGCGCCAGCTTGAAGAAGTTTCAAGGGAGCAACTCTGCCTCCTCCACGCTGAACTTGGCTCCTTCCAAGTTCAACGTCAGCATCAGCGCTATTGGTTGAAGTTTTGCACGCACTCCACACTGAACTTGGGAAAATCCAAGTTCAGCGTGGACTTAAAGAACACCAAAGGAAGCACACTGCCCCATCCACGCTGAACTTGAGAATTTCCAAGTTTAGCGTGGACCTAAATGAATCACATGGTCCCCACGCTCCACATGAAGGCTTGCGAAGATCATTATTTATTTTGATTAAACTTTAATTCTTTTATAAATAGGAAAAGATATTATTTAATTCTTAGAAAATATATTTTACATTAATTAGGATTAGATATAAAAGGAAAAAGAATCATCCCTTCGGGCTCTTCTCTTCTCTTCTACCTCATTCCGCAATTTACAGTTTACCTGAATCCTAGTTTTTCTCTCTGAACCATGAACAACTAAACCTTCCACTGTTAAGGTTAGGAGCTCTGTCTATTGTATGGATTGATACTATTATTTTTCTATTTTAATTCATGTACTGATTTATATTTCAAAAATTATTTTCGTTCTTATCTTTTGAATTTGGGTGGAACAGAAGTATGACCCTTGTTCTAATTGAGTTCTTGTATAACTTCGAAAAGCTCTTTACTTGAACAACAGCTTGAAAATATATTCTCTTAAATCACTAATTATATGGACTAAATGGGATACGTGACATATAATCCTCTTATATTTGGATAATTAGGGTTTTGTGGCATATAAACTAGAATTGAACTTCACCCTCTAATCGGAATTAAGTGACCAAGGAATTGGCGGTTGATGAATTTTAGAGGAGACTAAAAAGGTCTAAGGAATTAGGGTTTAGTCACATATAGTTTGCCATGAATTAAATCTTGCATGATTAAAATAGTTAGTAAGAAAATTTAATCCGAAAAATAGATAACTCTGAAGCCTTAATTGTTTCTCCATATATTATTCACTACTTGTTTATTGCTTGCTTTTCTGATATTCTGATTTACTGTTTAATGCAATTGAGCCTTGAAACACCATTTTTTGTTTGTCTGACTAAGCAATTCACTTGACCATTATTGCTTGATCCATCAATATTTGTGGGATCGACCCTCATTCACCTGAGGTACTACTTGGTACGACCTGGTGCACTTGCCAGTTAGTTTGTGGTTATAAATTCCGCACCAATTTTCAAACAGCATGAGTCACTAACCTCCTAAGGTTAAGGTTAGGAGCTCTGTTGAGTTTCATGGATCAATAATATTACTGTTTTTATTTAATATGTCTGATTCTATTCTCTTATGCAACCTCGTTCTTCATCTTATGAATTGAGGGTGACCCGTGACAATCACCCTTGTTCTACATGGGTTCCGTGCGATTCCTGACCCGGATAGCGTTGAACTAAAGCTAGAGATTTTATTGCGGATTCCAATAGAGCATCTGAGCAACTTTGGATATGTGACATATAATCCCGTTGACTATGGGTGTGTGAAGTTTTTGTGGCGTTAAGGCTAGAGTCAGAGAAGCAGTACTTTCTGATCCGGAATATCTGCCTTGTCTGTGGCACCTTGAGTAGGATTGTGAAGGGGAGTGGATTGCTTAGAGCTTCATCTTCTGCTACAGTGAGAAACCTAGAGATGGCTTGATGAGAAGACATGAGTCATCTCAACGTGGTGGATTGCTGCAGTAGAGGAGGTTAACTTGATGAGAGGATGAGTTAATCACTTATGGCTGCCATTGAAGGAATCGGAAGGTTATTGAAGAAGACAGTAAGAAAAGTTAATTCGGAAGGACAAAGCATCTCCGAAGCCTCAACCATTCTATCACCATTGAATTCCTATCTACCTAGTAACGTTCTATTTATCTGTTTTATACGATTTTCGTGACAAACTATAATTTCTATCCGCCTAACTAAGATCTGCAAGGTATCCATTGCTTGCTCAAACTAACAATCTCCGTGGGGTCAATCCTCACTCATCTGAGGTATTACTTAGACGACCTGATATACTTGCTGGTCTATCTGTGCAAATTCTGCAGAGCCAGTTTCGTGCATCATTTTCCAACGGAGTAAGCATAGTCCAAGAATCTATTGACGCCGCCCCTAAACTCTTGGCTATGTCTTGGTAAACTCATCTAGTTCTTGGATGAGTCTTGGGAAAACCTAATTATTCATAGTGATATTACTATTAAACTAAGAATCTAGGTAGAAAAAATAATATAATTTATATGTACGCCAACAATATCTTAAAAGAATATTAATAGATGAATGAATTCTATTAATAATTCAAAAGTAGGCAAACATTACATCAAAAGAACAATATACATAAAAAAAAGTGCAAAAGAATAACATAAACATATAAAAGGAAATAAGTATAAGATAGAAATATCTTACGAGGTCATATCGCAATAATTTGCTATATATGCACAATTTGCACTTAGGTTCACCACAGATCCGCAAATATTTTTTTATCAATCTCCTTCAAGAGAAAAAAAACCAAACACCTATATTAACAATTAATAGTACTAGTTTCAGCAAAAAAGGTCAAAAAATTCAACAAAATCATTGTAATTGCCATATGCAACCATTTAATCACAAGTTTTAGCACAATCATCATTTAGCAACAACAAAAATCTATGAAATAGAAATCAGAATTGCAACAAAAAAAATGTAACAGAGATGCTCAACCAATAGTCTGAAGATGAAACAGATCATGTTATAATTTTCAGTTTCCAAACTATTTCTATGTTGCAGTCTGAACTAGCTAACATTATATTTTAAACAGTTACTTTAGAATGAACCATATTAATGAGAAAAAAAATGATATTCATAAGCAATTCACAATATATTGACAATTTGGCATTGACAAAATCACTGCAGCACCAAATCTAAACTCTGCCACACCCTGCAAACTTATATATTCCAAGTCATGAATAAGCCAAGTCTTTCCTTCAATAAAAAAAATATATTACTTTAATTTAGTTTATCTTTTGGGTAAATTCTTATATATCCATGTCATAAATATATAATTATGATATGCATATTTATAAATCTTAATCAAATTATTAATAATTCTAAACAATATTTATTACTATAAACACATTACATCGATTCCGTGAATTACTAGTTATACATTTACAACTCGGTATACTCATTACTCAACAAGCACTACAAGGTTTTTGTTTATTTGTGGCAGTTTTTTTCTTATTTGTGGAGGTTTATAACCCCCACCAAATGGTTTGTGGAGGTTTCTAAAACCCCCAAAATTTAAGGTGCCACGAGGTCTTTTGTGGGAGTTTTTAAAAACCTCCACAATCTATTCAGTCGGGGGTTTTATGTGTGTTTAGTGGGGGTTTTATATTGGACTTTTGTGACGATTTTAAATCACTTTTGTGGCAGTTTAAAACCCCCACAAATTATTTTTTAATTTTATAAAAATAATTATTTTGCGAGATTTTCAAACCTCCACAAATCCTGTAATTATTTATTTATTTTTAATTTTAATCATTCATTAATCTCATCTTATTTACATACTTTTAAATTAGAAATTTATTTTTTAATATCAAAAACAGTAAACACACTTAAAGAGAAGTCTTAAACATCAATTTGGTTCAGAAATTCCATAAAATCACCATAAAACAAGATAATCCAATTAAATTCAATACACAACTGTAAACTTCAAAGTTAAGCCAATCCAATCAAAAACAGATTAACATAGCTTGCTACCCGTAAATGAATCACAATTCTCATGAAAGATATAGAAAAAAAATTCAAAAGGGTATTATTTACCAAATTCAAAATAAGTGAAACTATGTTAAAAAGCAATCAATTGTTTACCAAATTATTGCTTAACTTCAGGAACACCAAATAATGAAGTACCAATCAATTTTACACTACCATCTATATGATTTTTGTGATTCACCGTCTCTCTAATCTTCTTCAGGGCTTATGCCTTTTCTTCTGCTTCATGTTCCAAAATCTTGTACTGTAAACAGAACAAAAACCAACTCGCATTGTTAATCATAAGCTGGGTTGATAAAAAAAGGATCATTATTTTATTTTATATACCCTTTGCCACATGAAGAAAAGATCTGTATCTCTCTGGTTAACAACTTCAATAGAGGTCTGTGGTGGTAGGATGTTGTTGTTTGGAGGGAAGTTGGTGGATGCAAGATCGAAGCCTTCAAAGAGAGAGAGCTTGTCAGCTTTGATTTTGGTAAAATTATATAGACTTTATTAATTCAACTATACTAAAATAGAAATAGTTGTACGTGATCACACCTGAAAGATGTTCATCTAAGTTTCCATTTGCCATATATTCATAGATGAGTCCTATATTAGTTTCTTCATTGCAATAGCCAATAATAGAAGTCAGATTTCGATGATATACTCTCATTAGAAGCTTAACCTGCCATTCAAAAGTCATTTTTTGTTTTTGTCAAATATAGCAACAATATAATTTAGACTGAGATTTCTTTCACTTATGGATATTTTGAGCACTTGCCTCTGCAACAAATTGTTGATATCCATGCACTGAAGATAGGGAAAGCATCTTGACAGCCACTTGAATGTCCTCAATAAAGCCATGGTAAACTGTTCCGGATGCATTTCTGCCAAGAATTCTATCAAAGGAAAAAAAGTATTATCTTGTCTAGTATAACCTCAACTATTTAGCAGGAATTTGGGAAGCAAGTGCATCATTTTGGAAACACCAAATTACTATATTTAAATAAGAGGACATAGTTCAACAGTTAGATTCATCAGCAAGACAAATCATACCTATTTGAATGAATTCCATTAGCAGAAGTCCCTGTTTTACCAGGCTCATTATTTTTTCCTGTAATCATGTTCAAACTGCATTACTTTAGCAAGAAGTACTAATTTGTAGAAAATAGTATAAAAGTTAATACATATCAAAATGCTTTGTTGCAAATAATCCTAAGCCTTACGCTCGGTTAAAATCTCCAGCAAGAGGATCCCAAATGCATAAACATCTGTTTTCTCATCTACTATGCCAGGCGTCAAATATTCAGGAGAAGAATACCTATCAAATTTGATATATAACAACCTAAATAATTTGATTAAAATTATAAATAATACTAATTATTAGTACTATATATTATATTGCAGTGCATTGCATATATACCCAAATGTGCCTTCCAATCTTGTGACATGTTGCTGATCAGCATCTGGTGACAACCACTATGCAAGACCAAAATCACAAATTTGCATAAATTAATTATTATTATGGTAATTAAATCAGAAAAAAGAAAAGTGTTCATATAAGAATAATTTATTTGACTAAAATATTCTTCAATAACTATTATAGTGTAATTATATATAAATTAATAATAAATATTTGGTTGATTTAAGGTAAAAAAAGATATACTAAAATCAAAGAAAGATGAAGAAGAGGAGCACTTAGCCATAACTCCGAAGGACACAAACACAAACCTGTTTTGCTTTTTATGGTTAAAAATTTTTCTGTCCCAATCTTCCTTTAATTTATGTTTATTCCTCTCAAATTTGACCATCATCCATTCTTCTTCTTACTGTCCCCCACACCACATGGCTCTAACATATATTAATCAAATCTAGACAAATAACAATAAAGAAGAAAGAAAGTAGTCATAGGTTTTAGCAGCTTTTGAAGTGTTTAATTACTATGTTGACTAAGAAAAAGAGGGAGCAAATTGATTAGCAGAATGAAGTGATTTAAAGGATCTGACGGAGCTTATAAGTGTCCAATTGCCATATTCTCAAATAGAAAGACTCTATAGACCATTTTTTATCAAACTTCTTAAAGACTCTATCAACCATGAAAAAGTGAAATTTTTTATCCCATGCCTGAAGCATTATAGAAAACATACCGTATTAATCATATCACAGAAAGTTCAGTATTGACAACTAATCTATCAAATCAAATGTGATTTATGTCCACTGCAAATGAAAACTATATACGATTCTTATGACATGGATCATAGTGAAAATTATTTGACCCCACTCCAACTCAAGAACTCACTACAATGTATTTGGATACAATAATTGAACAGTGACAGAGAGAGTACTTACTATAGTATATGATGTGAGCTGAAGTGAATCAAATAACCAATTAAAAACAAGAATTGGTAACGGATTCTTACTGAACGGATAAATTCTTGAAGATCCAAGACAACACATGCTTCAATTGTTTGGAGACCTTCAACAATTCCTTCAAAACATAGTTACAATTATATCAAATTACCTAAGAACAGCAAAGCAATCAGAATAAACGCATAATCCTAAGCACTAAATCTAAATCAGTAATGCCAAAATGGTTTCTTCTTAATCATCTTTCTGTTATCTTCAAATTAGAATCAACCTTTATAGAGGGATCTCATACGGAGTCCCATTTCCACAAGTTCAATCTCAACCAGTTTCAATTGAAATATTGAATCAATCTTACAAACAAATTCATTTCTTTTTCTGTGTCCACCGGTGTCTATACAAATGATTGCTATTTCAGAATTCAAATGTTTCTCACTTTTTCCAAAGAATCTCTTCCTTTGTGAAGTTTCTTATCTGCAACAGAACAAAAATAATCAAAGATGATATGACTACAGCTTCCATCAAAGCTTCTTATTTCTTTTTATACAAAGAAAAACACTTAAACTGCACACAACTACGATTAAATCAAACAATTAAAGTGTATTTTAACCTGCCGACTATTCTTCACCTTCTGCGCCTTCTGAGGAACTATTCTCTACTCCACCATCGCCACCATCGTCGCACTACCACCGCTGCGATCTCTCTTCGTATCAAATTCTAACCACGCTATATAGGCATGAAATGTAGAGAAAAACAAAAGAATATCTAAATTGAGTTAAATAAATAACAATGAAAAAGAAAAATGAACAAATAAAAATTGACCTTAGCTGATTGCGAAGAAAACCAAACGCGTTTATGGATAAGCTTGATGGCGGCGTCGGCGGTGGCTACGAACTCACCCTTCTCTGATCTCAAAAGTTATTGCATATAGATGAAGGAGACAACACATTGATGTAGAAGCTTGATGTCGACAACGACGAAGACATGAATGGCAGTAGCGACGAGCTTACCTTCCCTCTGATCTCAGACGCTACGGCGAGCTTGATGGTGATAATGGCGAGAGATGAATACCGTGGCGGCGAGTAGATCTAGGGTTCCATCATATCTCACTCTTCTTCCTCTTTTAATTTTTTTGGACAAGTTTTTGTTTGAAATAAAATTTGTTTGGGTTTAACCAGAGTAGGAGATTAGGAATTGGCTATTTGTTTGGGCAATTGGGCTTAGAAATTTAAATTGACATTAATTAATGGGGGTTTCATATTTTGCCAAAAATTAAATATGTTATGGAGGTTTTTTAAAACTTCCACAAAAAAAGCTCCCATAAACAAATAGAAATCTTGTAATAAAGAAACCACAGACATACATGAAGAAATTAATACCATTCAAATAAAGGATGAATGAACAGATGATGAAGCAAAAATTAATGCATATCCATGATTGAACTAATTCAATTCATTATTTAGATAAACACACTTAACCTCAAGTTAAGCACAACATAAATGATTATTTAGAAGCAGATAATTTTTGTTTTCTTTAATTATAATGGTTAGAAAGCTATACTATGCCTTGAGAAGATGATCATTAACTTTTAATTTTTAACTAAATTAAATGTATCTTTGAAGGAAAGTAATTAGCTATAATATGAAAAAACTTTTGGCACAAATTTAAAGATTTTAAAAATAAAGTACTGTAAAAATGAATAATATATAGAGTCATATCAGGTCCTTAGATATTTTTATTTTAAATTATTGGTGTAGAAAATAAAAACCATATATGTGATACTCTACAGGCCACACTTAATAATATAATTGGCTAGGCACACACCCCATCTAAATTTGTTCCTCCTCCCTTTACTTTCTTTACATTATCAATATAATAGCAAGCTATCTAATCACTCTTATCTCTCCAACTATTTTTTTTTCTATCTTTCTAGTACTATTTTTTCTGGATTACTTTTTTACTCTGTCTTTACTAATTTATGTATTAAGAGTATGATAGAAGTAACTATTCTTTTCTAAATTTTGTAGTAAACATAAATTTATTTTTGTGATAAAAATGTTTTTAAATTGGATATTGATTTTGGATGGTGTAATTATTTTTTTAATTTTTACCTCGGAAACAAAAAAATATCAATAATGCCGCGTATTAGTTGAATCCACGTGTCTATCACCTCCAATTAATCCCAGCAGAGTACAGCATGTAAATTATCCCCCATAAATGTTCCAACCACAAAATATCTTTAAATTTTCTATCCAAGAAAATCCATTTCCAAATCCTTCACATTGCGTTAATTAATTTCATAAACCGAAAAGTAAAAACAAATAAAAAAATAATTATAAATATTACTAATTTTCTATTTTCTTAAAAGGAAAAGAAAATATGGGGTTAATGAATCTCAGATTTGGGTGGTGGCTATAAATAAGGCGAAATCCGCTCTCACAAAACTCGTATTCTGTTCTCTACTTCAATTCAAGCAACACACTCTAACGAAACTTAATCACAACGAAGCTACTTATTTGTACTTGGAGAAAAACAAAAAATAGAAAAACGAGTAACTAATGATTGAGACAATATAACAAACAGAAAGAGCGCAAAGCTAAATAATAAGCTTAGTGATAAATATAACAAACATAAGACATAAGAAACAAATATAAAGTGAAATAGTTCTTAAACAATTCGAATTTAAAGTAATAACAGGAATGCTATTTGCATGACCTAAACTTATCAGTGGAAAGGATATGTAAACAGGTGCTCAAATAGAGCAGAAAAAGAATGGTAGAATCATCAATACCTGCAGAAAAATGTCAAAAACGAGAATCTCACCAAAACACGAGCAGTAATAATTGAACAGTGACTGACGGTGATGAACGCGAGCAGAGAGGATCGAAACTCGACGAAAAGAGAAGGAGAGGATCGAAGCTCAACGAGCAGATGATCAAATCTCAACGACTAGAGAATTGAAGCTCAACGAGGAGAGGAGCAGAGGATCGAAGCACATTCACGAGAAGAGAAGATCAAAGCATATTCACGAAAAGAGAAAATTGAAGCTCATTCGAGAGCAGAGATTGAGATTAAAGCTCAATAAAAGGAACGCGTGTCATCCTCGAATGGATTGAAGAACCAAAGAGGAATGAAACATTTGGAATGGATTGAGGATTTTGTGATTTTATTAATTGAAATATTTTAGAAATTTTGTTAGAATTGGGATTTTAAGAACGAAACATTTTGGAATGAATTGGGGTTTTCTTCTCCCTCTTTTTCTCTTTCTCTGCACAATATAGCTTAGTTTTAATTTTTTTTAAAATATTAAAAATTTTAGGCAACCCTTGAAACGTGAAGTTTAAAATAAATTTAAAGACAACCTTTATAAAAAGTAATATATTATTTTTATAATAGTTGTTTTTGTATATTTAATATAATAACACTTGATAAGTGTCTTTTAATTTATCAAAAACATCACCTACAATATGTTGTTTGAAAATTTGTTGTTATAATTCTATTTTATTGTCACTAGTATAAAAGGTTGCTTATATATATGTTAGACAATCTTTTTTAAGTGTTATCTTTAACATATGTTGCAATAGCTAAAAAATGTTATAGTGGTAATCATATATTTATTTTTATAAATCTAGAAATTTTGATATTGACTTCATTGTAAATTTATGTATTTAAATTTATTTCAGAACTTTATTCTCATACTTTTAAATTGTTATTTCAACTTATTTTGTTATAAATATTTTTGTAATATTATGTAATACCCTAACTACCAAAGCTCGCACTTCCGGCTGCGCGACTCTGATAGTTCGGACATTACGACGACACTTATATTAATTAATACTAAAATATGAGCCTGTTTAAAACTTTAAACCGCAATACTGCTCCCAAAGATACTTTCGTTTGATAACGTACATCCATAAATACCATACAACTTACAAAACTCATAAAGAGTACATCCATATATACATACATATATATATATACAAATATATTTACAAGCATTAACCAATACAATCCCTATCCCTCTCACAGAATATATCAAGATAAAGGCGAGGGTACAATAAATAATCTACATCAATACAGAACATATCAATAGCTAAATAAACTCTTCGTGGCTTCTGCGCCCATATCCTGAAAGGGGAAAAATGTAGGGGGGTGAGAACATCATCCTCGAAAGGGTTCTCAGTAGAGGGTTTTTGGGAATTACTGTAATAGGATACGTGAAGATAACCGCATTAGTGATTAATAACCGTCTTATGCCTCCTTTCAAAAACAACAGTTTCCAATAAAAGTAAAGTCGGAAATCCTTTCTAAAAGAGGAACCGTTCAATTCTCAAAAACTCAAAAGTCTTTCAAAACGGTTTATCTATGCTGAAACAAAATAGCCTTTCATGTTTTATTCCAAACCAAAAACACAAAACTGAAATCAACCATCAGTTCATCTCATTCCAACCGCGGCCCTAGGCCCAAACAATCCAACCAACAACCAATCACCACAATCCAACAGAGTCCCAGATGCAAACACAGATAGGAAGTTCAAGCACAAACAAACAGTTATTACAAGTAGAACAGTTAGCAATTAATCACATAGGCAAACCAAGTATAATATGCACACCCAACCAATGTCACACAAATGCATATGATGCATGCCTGTTCCTAGTGGCTGATGATATCATCTGTCGGTTATAGAGCCAACCCGACAAGTCCTGGTAGCTAACCATTGGACTGTCCCTCTGTCGTGCATCCCCAACTCGAGTTATACTCATCATAAACTTGATCATAATCATGATCCATATCCATCACCCTCACTGGTGAATATTTATCCATCACCATCACTGGTGAATATTTATGGGGGCGAGCTCATCCGGGCCTTTCACAGTGCCCGGCCACACTTACGACATTGGGTTAACAGAGCTTCGAGTCTCAACCTGGAGCACATGGTGGCTAGCCATTGCTACTACCCAGGGAAACCCTCATCTCCAATAGTGGAAGTGCAAAAATCACAATTATCAATAATTCAGCATATACATGCATTCATTCTCATCCATGGATCAACATCCATCTCAGCCTTCCGGCTTACGGTTCAGTCCAGAACCAGCCAATATTGATAATCACACACAGCCATTCCGGCTCACGGTTCAATCCAGAACCAGTCAATATTCATAATCATACATAGCCATTTCGACTCATAATAAAACAGCACTTCCACATTCAAAATCATCAAATTCATAAAATCGGCATTTAAGCCATAAATCATTTTCTCAATTCATTTCACTTTGAAATCAAGTTTTAACTCTTTTCAGCCTTGGCTTTAGAGATCTCATTTCTCAAATTATCTCAGGCTCATAAGCCAATTTTACTCAAGGAAAATTCCCTTTTTGAAATAAGCCACTCTCGGCTTCCTCTTTCCAAAACTTCCAAAACCATGGAAAGTTAAAGATTTATTTTGAAACATTCAAAATCATCCATTCAACAATGGGATTTTACAACAAAATTTCCTTGGCAGAGTCCCAAGCCTTTAGGGGAGAATAACATAGCTCATTTTGCCAAATTCATTTAAAATCATTAAAACCTTGACTTTCCGATTTGAGCAGTAAAATAGGATCTAAGCCAAACCGAGTCACGTAATCATTTACTTCTTTCAAAGCCGTTTCCTTTACTTAGGCAAAAACCAACTTCAACCCCCATGATAAATTCTAGAACGTTTTAACTGTTAAAAAATTATTTTAGTCTTGCAAGAATTCAGAATTCAAAGTGTACTTAAAACCTCTCTCAAAACATTTCAAAATGAAACTTGTCAATAGACATTCAAGTCCCTTTCAAAATCATTAAAACTTCTTTAATTGAAACCCCAAGTCAATTTCAAAGGCATAAACCCTTTTCACATTCAAATAGCTTTAAAACACAAGTTTCATCTAAATAACTTTCTCCTGAAAGAGATACAATGCCTTTCTTAAGAAGCAAGACTAAATCACAATTTTCTCTTTAATAATTCATTTCAAAAGTATGAATCATCCTTTTCTTGATAATTCAAATAAAATAGTAGAAGTCTTTAACTCATCATTTTTCCAGACAACATTCAAATAAAGACTCGGATTTTATAGAAATTTCGGCAGCACCTCCCCTAAAACTTGGACTTTTGCCACTCGGTTCGGGTCCCAACTAAACCGTTTCTCATTCCTTTTCAACAGCTCAAAACTAGAAATCAATTCAAAAGCAAGCTAAATCCAACAGTCGCCTCAATGGCATACCTTAAGGAAACCATTTCAAAAATCAACTCAATATCAACCGATTTAACTCATTTATAAAGTTTTAAAGAATCGGTGCAGCAATAAATCATTTATCAAAACCAGAGCAATTAAAGCAACCCAGGCTGAATTTCAAGAGCATTCTATCTTTCACATCATCAAAATAATTGACTCAATTCAAACCAGTCCTCAACGGATTAAACTCATTTCAAATATTTAAAGAATCAACTTCAAACATTACATTTCACAAGCCACACAACAATTCAGCCAAACCAACATCCATAGTCATTCGAGTCAATCAATTAATACATAAGGCAGATACAATCACCAAATACACAATATCTCACATCAGTACCCATATGTAATAATTCCAATAATAAACTATAGTTTTCGGAAAGCGCCCCTATCTCAAAACGCAATTCCATAAACCAAATGTCTCACAGAGTCCTTTCCGCCTCAACCCGAACTGACGGCAACCAAAACCTCAGCTCCCAGTCACGTGCGCAATAACCATAGCAACACTAATCGCAATATACAATAATCAGGACTCGACCCCACGTTATCAAAACTCATAATTAACCAAACACAACCGAAAACTAACGTGAGGCTTTTCGAAACATAATTTCTTACCGGAAATGACAACACGAAGCAGTTTCGACTTCGAACCGGCCCCGACAACAGCTCCGGCGGCGGCCAGAAGCTCCGGTGGATCAACTAAAAAAAACCGCGCAGCATTAAAACCTTCTCAAGATCCAAAATGACCAAAACCGCAAATTAAAACCCGTACCGGCAGAGTTCTCCGGCGATGGCAATAGGGTTCTCCGACGGCAGAGGCCGCTTCGCCCCCTTTTTACCCATAATCAGCCACGTCGGAGGTAAAGCTAGTAGTGACGGCGGCGGTTCCGACGGAGGCGACGCCGGCGACGTGAATAGCGGCTGGTTGCGGTGGTTGGACCTCCAGCTCGGCCTCAGCTTTCTCTGTCTCCTCTGCTCGGTGTGACTGGACGGCCTTCCTCCCAACGGCACGGAGGTGGCAAACCTTAGCAGTGGCGGCGGTCTTCCCCGGACGACAGTGGCAGTGCGACAGACCAGAGCAACGCGGCGGCAGCGAGCTTCGATCGCGGCAAGGGATGGCGCCGTTCTCCTTCTCCATTTTCGCGCAGCTCCCTTCCTCAAAGCTCGCCTCAATCTCTCTCTCTCTGCTCTACCACAAATGACGGCGACTGTCTCGGTGGCAAAGGTAATGGCGGCACGGTGAGGACGGCAGCGTTAGCACACGGCGGCGCAACGGGTCGTGCTCCTCGCGTCACTGGCCCGCGCTCTCCTCCCTCAATGCCGCGCAGTTTCTCTCCTCTGGGCTCCCTCGACAGCGACGACTCCTCGGCGACGGCGCGGCTAGGAGTGATGGTGTGACGAACAGAGGCGGCGGCGAGCTAGTCGGCGGCAAGTCCTCCTCCCTCTCTTCCTCTTCTCCCGCCGCAGCCCCCTGCCTCTCATCCCACAGATCCCTTTCTCTCTTTGTTTCTTTCTTTCTTTCAAGCAGCTTGCAGCTGCTGCTGCATTAGGTACCCTGGTGTGTACCGGGTCAGGGGAACCGGGTAGGGTTTTTAGGATTAGGGTTTTCCTTATTTGAAAATTAGGGTTTAGGGTACTTTGGTGATTTCAAATAAAATTGGGAATAATGTAGTAATTGAAACCCAAACTAAATCCAACACTATTTGTATATAGAAAATACTATTTGCTCATCAATTTTACAAATTATTTTCAATAAAATGCCCAAATCTAAAAATTAGAAATAATATACTTAATTTCTTCATTTTTCAAAATAGCAGTATTAATATTTAAAATATTAATTATTTAATCCAAATCATATAGAAATCCTTATTATTTCACAACTACCAACTTTATACTCTGAATATAGAAAATAATCCAATAATTGTGGGATTGGATAATGATCATAACTTATCTCAAATCCAATAAATCAAAACTTGCTTTAATTATCTTTAATAAAATAATCTCTTAAATTAAGACTATAAATAACTGTAGGATTTGAGACTTGATCATAATAAGACTTTTCAAAAGTTCTGGATCTTACATATTAAACTTTTTTTTTGCTTGAAAGATTTTAATTTATTGAAAAAATTTTATTATCGATGAACATATCTTTTTTTCTACCTTTTTATGTAAAATGTTATCATTGGCATGTTAATCTTAAAATATAAATAATAATCATAATTTACAAAATCTTTCTTTATAATTTTTAGAAATTCTTGATATTTTTTAAATAAAGATTAATATTAATTTGTTAAAAATTTTTTACTAGAATTTGACATTAGAACCCATTTATCTAATAAAATAAAGTATTTTGTGATTAAAATATATTTATAACTAAATTTTTCAACAAAAAACATTTAGAAAACTAATTTGGAGTATTATGACCATTCTCTCGATAAAATGCTTAACAGATTTTTTAAATAAATAAAATAAATCAAATATTTTCTTATTTTAAAAATATATATTTTTATATTATATTACACATTTCATAAGCGTATCTTTATCTTTATCTTTATCCTTATAACAATAGCAATAGCAATAACAATATAAATAGAAAATTCTTATGCTGACGTGGCGCTCATATATTGAGTTTCAAGATTATTTGCTTAAATATCATTAATAAAATTTTTTGTAATTTTATTTATAAATTAATAGATTATTTGGTTATTAGATTGTTAGATAATAACAAGGATTTAATTTTGAATTTATTAGCAAGTTAGTTAGATATTTAAATCTTAATATTATTGAACTAATTTAAAAAATTAATAAATTATTTGGTTAGGTTGTTAGACATATATCAATAAGGATTTAGTTTTCGAATTTATTAGCAAGGTAGTTAGATATTTAAATCTTAATATTATTGAACTAACTTAAACAAAGTTATTTATAAATTATTTTAAAATTAGGACAATTGTTTAATAATGAAATCAACAATTTAAAAGTAATAACTAAACAACAAAAAGCAAGTAATAGTAAAAAATAAGTTCGAAAACAAAATAATAAGGGATTAAATTTGAAAACAGAAACAAAATGCCATCTTTAAAATAGGTTGTTACTTTTTAAACTTAAGTTATTTGTTTAAGTTGTTTTGCTTAGGTTGTTATTTTTTAAATTTTAAATTTTTACTTAGGTGGTTATTTTTTAAATTTTAAATTATTTACAGACTACTCTTTTAAATTATAAATTACTATTATTTATTTAAATTGTTACTTTTTAGTTTTAAGTTATTTACTCATAAATTAATAAATTTTTAAAAAAATTTAAAAAAATACATGCCTCAATTAAAAAGGCTCTTATGACTCTATTCATAAATTTGCTAAGAGAAGTCGATAATGGATAACCAATTATTATTTTTTAAATATAAATACTTACACATAATAGATGAGTAAAATGAAATCTATAAATTTTAATATTAACTTCATTCTAAGTTTATTTATTTGGATTTGTTTTAAGATTTCATCCTATATATTTGAATTTATTTATTTTCGTATTTTGTATTTAAATTGTTATTTTAATTTTGTTTTGTTAAAATTTTTTATAATATTAATTTTTTTGTATTTGAAGGATTTCAATTTGTAAAAAAATTTGTTTTTATTTGAAAATAAATATTTTTTCTATCTTTTTATTTAAAATATTATTATTGATATGTTAATATTAAAAATAAAAATATAAAAAATAAACATACTTTAAAATATACTTTATGCCGTTTTATCTTTATAAAATAAAATAATTAATTAATTATTAATTTTTAAATTGTAACTATTTTTTTAATAAAAAATAATTTATAAATTGTGTTTAAAATTTTATGAATTTATTAATTTTAAAATATAAAATATATATGTATATAGATTGGTACAAATTTTTTTGTTGTTATTTTTTAAGTTATAATTAGTATTTTTTTTAATATAAACACTTACACATATTAGATGAGTAAAACGAAATCTAGGAATTTTAATATTGATTTCAATGTAAATTTATTTATTTAGATTTGTTTCAAGATTTTATTCTATAAATCTAAATTTATTTATTTTAGTATTTTTTATTTAGATTGTTATTTTAAGGTTTAATTATTCTATTGGTCCCTATAGTTTCATCAAATTTTTAATTAGATCCCTTTTTTTCTTTTAATTAGGTCCCTACACTACTTTTAATTTTGTAATTACGTCTTTTTATGTCAAAAATGTTAAAATTAAGTTAATATTTTTACCAAAATACATGCGGTCAAAGATTTAATTAAGTTTTTAATTATAAGTATCTTCAATTTGCGAAGAAATATTCAGTTAACTCTAATATTTTTTTACACTAAGAAGGACTTAATTACAAAATTAAAGCAATGTAGGGATCTAATTGAAAAGAAAAAAAAATATAGGGACCTAATTAAAAATTTGGTAAAACTATAGGGACTAACAGAGTAATTAAACCTTATTTTAATTGTATTTTGTTATAAATATTTTTGTAATATTAAACTTTTTTGTGCTTGAAGAATTTTAATTTGTTGAGGAAAAAATTATTTTCAGTGAATAAATATTTTTTTTATCTTTTTATTTAAAATGTTATTATTGGTATATTAGTATTAAAAATATAAAAGATAAATCACTCTTAAAAAATGTATTATGAGATCAAATAATTTTATGATTGTGGGTATTTAGTTACACAGAAGGCTGTGTGGAGAACTTTGACTTATGATATTCAGTTATGAGATTAACTTTTTATTTATCTGGAAAATAAAATATCATTTTTAAAAATGATGACAACCTTGAAAAAATCATGGATTAAGATGAAGGAAAAGGTACGATGCTCTTAGCATAGATGGAAGCTAACAAAAAAATTGAAGCAAGTCAAATTTTAATGTATGCTGAGTTTTCAAATCAATTTGTTTATAATATAGAAGAAAGGGAATGATATCCGCCCAAGAGAGAGTATTTTATCGGGAGATTAAACTATGTTCCACCGGCTATATATAATATCTATTATATGATAATTTTGTTAAATATTCAAAAAAGTTGCACAACATATGAGTCTATTATAACAGTTAATGGGATTACATATCCTAGCTTCCAAGATGTTTTCTATTTTATGGACTATTGTGTGACGATAGAAAATTCATTGCAACTATTAATAAGGTCTGGTCATCAATTGAAAAAACTGTTTGTGATGCTATTAATATCTAATAGTGTTAACAAACTAAATCATGTTTGGAATGCAACTTAAACATTATTGACTGACGAGATACTATATATGAGGAGAAAAACATTGAAAACTAAGGTATTTCACTATGTAGTCAATTATTTTCACATGCAGAACTTTACTTGCTAAAATCAGTGTTCAACAATGATGAGCAACTTACGTTGTTTTGTCAAGAATTAAGAGTCGCAATAGCTTGAACATTCTAATTCTAGATAAAGACAACAATCCAAACTCATTAATAACAAATGTCGTATTCAACGAAATTTTTAATAATATTTAGATAAAAAAATAGTATTTTTATTTTAGTAATATATTATGATTTACATTTTTATACAAATATTTGTCGTAAATATAACTAATTTATTAACTATACTTTTAGATTTGAAATAAAATGTGTAACATGGAGCACAACATCATATGCCAATTACTTTTCTAATGAGGTTAGTAAAATACTAGGTTGTCGATAAATTTTCATTATCCTTATTATAATATAAAGTTTAGTGTAAAATTAACATACTACTATTAAAGTTATATATGTTCTTATTTTTTTTTTAAGTCTCTTTTTTTATGGTTCAAAAATATTATAAACTTTAAACTATTTCATTTGTATTTACTTTGAATAAAGATAAAACAACATATTAAATACATTTATTATATAATGACGATGATAATATTATGTTAAACTTAAAAAATTTATAATTATAAAATATTTTCAATTTATCATGTCAAATTAAAATGTAAGTGTTAACACTAATAAGGTAATAAAAAGAATACTCAATACATTTCTTTTTTTCCGACTTGATAAAAAAAATAGAATAATTAAATGTTGTTGTTATTACTTTAATTTATCATATCTAATTGTTATTCTTAAGTAATTTCTTCGACTTATTACCATCAGTATTAGTTGCTAGTCTCGGCTTGCACATACGATGCTATTTTTGTTATTCTTTTGAGCTAAATAGAGACCCTACAAAGATGGCTTTGTCTGAATCCAGCCTAATGCGACCAAAATATATAGTTAGTTCTGACAAGTCAAAGACCAAAGGGCACACACAATATATATATAGATGGTACGAGACAAGTTGACTTTGCACCTTAGAGTTATGTACTTGCATGCTAAGTGCTGATGAATCCAACGGAAGCAAAACCCAAATTGAAGATTTTGTTTCTAAGACCTTCTGCCACAGCCACATTCCCCACGAGCTGACCAGTGACGTAATGCAAGTATGTGTATCAAAATTGAGATATCAAGATAAGGTCTCATCGTAAATTCGCAATAACAATATGATTCAATCATAGAAAGTAATAGTATCCTCATTTTTTTTAATTATAAAGGAGAAAAGGGTAGGTAAAGAATCTTAAGCTCCCAAGTCCCAAGACACACAGTGGCTGTAATAAACGGTTTGATTTCTCTTTGAGCAGACTTACCAGAATTTGTTATATGTGATATATATAGAAAAAGTTTTAAATATTTCTAAAACATTTGTGTTCTAATAATTTTAATTAATATATATTATATATATTTCATAATATGTGTCTTAGCTAAATACTAATCATAATGTGCTTTCGAAATTCTAATATATCCGTGAATTTAATTTTGTTGTATATAAATTCAAGCGCATGGCTTGAATTTAAATGATGAACGATCAAGTAATTAATATTTGTAAATAATTTTAATTAAATATTTTTAATTGTATCTTTTTTATTCACGTGCTGTTAATTGAGTTTTTTTTCTAATTTTTTTTGCATATTTTCATTTTTTTTTTTACTCTTCTTTTTCTTTTTTTTTTATTTTACATCTTATTCTTCTTCTCTTTTTTTTTTCTTTTTCTTTAGCATCTCTTTTCTTCTTTTCCTGTTTTTTCTTCTTATCCTTCTTCTTCTCTTACATATTCTCTTTCTAGATTTTCTTTTTTTTTTAAAGAAAGAAGAGTAAAGAAGAAAAATAAAAAAAAAAGAAAAAGAAAAAGAAATAAATACATAGGAAATCAAAAAATGATCATACCTAATATAGTTGATCATATCTTTAGTGCTTTAATTTGTAATTTGTAATTTGTAAATATTTGTCTTGAGTAAATATTACTTTGTCTGACTTTGGAATTCTGTAAAATTTAAGAAAAATATTTAATATAATTCATTCTGTTGTGATCTTATTTAACATGTTTCTATTTTTACTTGGCTCATATTTCTATTTTTTTAAGAAAAAATTTAATATCAAATAAAATTTATTATTTTTAGTTAATATTTTTAACTATTAATTTGATTCTTAGTTTAACCATCTAACAGCATACTTTTTTAGTTTTAATATAAAGGAGTGCTAGAAAGCTAGCAACTTTTGTGATTTGTAGCCATCAAGTAACCATCAATGATGATTTTAATGGTATGAAATTTCATCCAATAACTAGAGATTACTCATTTTTCTTTTACTGGTTATATGTTGGACAGAATTTAATAAAATTGTTGGCTTCTTAGACTTTTCCTTTAATTTATATTATTAAACATTGCTGACTAATTATTAATTAAAAATAATAAATTTTGCTGCTTCTCTAATATTTTTTTATGCATTTTTTAAACTGAGATCCCGTTGAGAAATAGTTTTGCTCCCAAATATTATGCGTGAACATAATTAATTGCAATAAAACAACTATCAAAGCTTACTTACGCGAGAAACCGAAAAAACAATAAAACAAAATGTTAGAAAAATAGTTAATAAAGAATGTCAAGGACTAATCCGTTGCGGCGGGATTTGAACCTCCGACACTTGTTTAAGCGAACTAGTGAGCTAACCACTAGAACAACCCAACTAGGTTAATAAAGAATGTTATTTGAACGTCCTAAGAATCTATGTATTAGAATATAGCACCACAAAATAGCACCACCACAACCTTTTTAACTTTGATATAGAGTTGCTATTAACACAAAGTGTGATAATTATTAAATAATATTTTTTATAAGAGTTTAATTAGGGAGTCAATTTCTTTTATTAATAACAATTAACTTTTTTTTTAATTTTTTATCTTAAATTTTAAATCTTAAGTTTTAAACTTTCAATCCAAAATCTTAAATTCTTAACTCTAAACTTTACCAAAAAAAAATAAAAATAAAAATAAAAATAATTAATATTAACCATAAAAAATTATTAATTTCCTACACTTATTCTTTCCATAAATAAATAAAAAAAAAAAAGATCAGATAAACATATATATCTGATTTAGAATATACGGGTAAGCCTATATATGTATATATAAGTGACTAAAGTAAGACATGCACCTTAGCCATTAGCCATTAGCTATAGAACTTAAATTATCTTGTATTCTTGTTCTACTGTCTTCATAATGCAGACAAACATGGACAAATTAAAGGGGAAATCCAAACAACAAAAGGGTCAAACTGTTATATATATATGTGGGTATAAGACAAATATATATAGTAGTGTAGGTACACAACTTGATAATAACTATATTATTATTCTTATTCTTATTATTATTATTATTATTATTATATGCTGGTGTTTGCATGGATGAAACTGAATATCTGTTGAACGGAGCCGGCTATATCATCTGCGGTGAACCTTGACTCACTAGCCACCTGCACAAATTAAACCAGATTACACAATTAGTTAGAACAAATTAAAGGATCTCAAATAATGTTTTTTCTTTTTGCTTGTGGGCAAATTAATTATATATGCTGCTTAATTCCTGGTTACTATTTGTAGCAAAACTAAAAGAAATTTGACTGGATAATACGACGGTGTAAAATTAATTTTAAGTACATTGATAATTTTCTACTGTAATTTCATCGGTTTATTAAACTTAAATACTTATTAACATTGGATTAATAGAATTTAGAATAGCACAACTTTTTCTACCGAAAAAAAAGCCATATAATTTTATTTTTGGCCATTAATATTTTAAAATATGAGATAAAGTATATTGTTAAATTATTAAATTAAAAAATTAAATTAATAACTAAATAATTATAAAAGATAATAAATTTTGATGATCTCTAACTTTTTCTCTTCTAATGGTCAAATTCGAGGTTGGAAAGGAAAAAAAAATATTGGAGCGACAGATAAATAGTTTTTACGTTGAATAGTATAAATTAAGACAATAGGTATTACTAATTTTTATTTAGCCGATTTACATAATTTTTAGAATTTAATTTTATAATTTAAAATTTAAAATTAAATATTTATAAATTAAAATTTAAAATTTAAGATAAATAAAATAATTTTAAAAAAAATTTCACTAATATTTGACTCAAAAGAATTGGTTCGCAATAAAAATAGGAAAAGTCTAGGGGCCAGCAACTTTTGTATTTTCTGACAAGCATTTAACCATCAAAACAAAAGTGATAGATCTCCCACCATTAGATACCATTAGATGTAATTTCACACCATTAAAAATACTATTGATAACCAATTGATAGTTACAAAATACCAAAATTGCTGGCCTTAGCATTCCTCATAAAAATATAGGCGGGATGTTTGTTGATCACGTTATGTATATGGATTACCTTGACATTGAAAGAATAAAGTACTGTCTGTTCGATGGTGGTAATGTTGGTGTGAAGGATAATTAATTGAAGATCTTCAAGTGCAGCAATAGTTTTGATCAACTGGCCTGGCCTCCTCCTGGAAAGGATCTTGATCATGGCGTCGAATCCGAGAAGCTTGACTTCAACATCAGCAAAGCAAGACTTGCTCTCTGCGGTTTCTTCGCGGAGTCCGGTCTCCAACTCCACCAGCTTCATCTGCTCACTTGGCGATGCCAATGGCGGATAGAAAGGAGGTTGAAGAGGCTGCTGCTGTTGTGTTCCGAGATTCGAATCCCCGACCTGTCTTGTTTGTGCTTCTCCAAGTAGCCTTCTTCTCTTTTGTGATTCCAAGCACTGAAGTAGTTGCTCCAATTCTCTCACAAACTCTATAGCTCCTCCAATTATCGATGCTTGATCACCCTATTCGTAAAATAGTAACAAAAACATTAATAAACAATTATCCTAAAGAGCAAGATCTCATGTTGGATTACGTATGTAACATATATCTTTTTTAAGAAAGAAAAAGATAGATCTAGTTAGGATAGAACTTTTACATATCACAATTTATTTTTACAACCATATTACAGTTAGACAAAAACTCATCAACTACTAAATAAGTTATTTGTATAAAATATATATAAAATATAAAATAAATAATAAATACATATTAAATAATATATATTTATAATAATTAATTTAATGTTTAATTTTTTATATGCATATAACAATTTTGTTAATTTTGATAAAAACAAATGAATCTAACATAGAAGAAGTTAAGAAGGAAGTTAGGGTAATGAAATATATAGAGTATTGAACGAATACAGGAAAAAGATGATAAAGAAAAGAAAGAAAAATAGAAAACAAAACAAAAGTTCTTAGTTTGTGTGCAATTTAGAGTTACATACCCTTTGAACGTAGGAACCAGGCATGAGGGATCTAAGGACACGAAGATGCTCATTCATTTGTTTCCTTCGGTTCCTTTCAACAGCGATGTGAGTCATGCGCTGGCTCTCAACTTCTTCACTTGTCTTAACGGTTCTCGGCCTCTTCCTCTTCATGTTCTTGTTGTTCTCCTGCATCAACGCCGTTGAGTTGTTGTTCCTCTTCTGGTTCAGCACCAGATCTTCACCATGGCCAAGGAACCGAATCTGCACTGAGTTGTTGTCTTCGGAAATGCGTGCAGTTTCTTCTTCTCCTTTCATCCTTCCATCTTCTTGATCTGCTCCACCCATGGCAGCATCTTCCTCTTCCCCGTTGTTGAACCTCTCATCATTATTGTTTTCTGCTTCTGTTTCTACTTCTTCTCTGCCACCACCACCGTCGCTGCAGCCTCCGCTTTCGTGATTCATCATCATGATATTGTGTTCATCCATCTTATCATTTAAGACCGGGAATTTGAGAAAGTAGACCGGGTCAATCCCCGGTTCTTCGCAGGGCTTGCCTTGGTTTAAGGCTAACTTTGGTCCGAAATCTGCAAACTGCATCACATCCGCGAAACTGAGCTTATCAAAGGAAGAAGAGTTTGCATTATAAAAACACGATGGCGGCGGTGCTGGCGGCAGTTGTTGCTGTTGCTGAGGGATGTAATCGGCTATCCCGTTGCTGTGTTCTCCAGAAGATTCGCCTTGGCGAAACTGCATGAGATGGTGGTGGTGGTGATTATGATCAAGAGAGTAGTCTAGTGTGTTGAAGCTTGGGGTTGGGGGCATGGGTGCCTGCAGTAGTGATTCAAAACTGTTGGTGCAATACAACATCATTATGATAACTGATAATAAGTGCAATCTTGTGTGAGAGAGAATGAAAAGATCTAGCACCAAAGGCTTGTAATGGATCCAATAAGAACATATAAAAATGCAATGTGTGTGAGAGAGAGAGAGAGAGAGAGAGCGAGAGAAGCACGCTATACCGAATAGTTGTGAATGTGATGATCTTTGTCCATTATTATAGCTTGTATCAAAGAAAGTCAACTTTAATCGAAAGAAGAAGCCCTAAGCAGCATCACTTGATGTAAGACAAAACCCACCACCGAAGTTTCTTGAGGGTCCCTCTCTCTGTTCGAGTATCAGTGAAATTCACCAAATACAAAATTTAAAACCAGAAAGAATGGATTATTATGCAAGTCATTAATAGTGTGTTTGGTTTTTTTATTTGCATAGCTACTACTAAGTGTTTCTATTTTTTTCCGAAATTAAAAAAAAAAAATATAGGAAAAAAAGAATCAAGTTATAAATCACTTTTTCCTAAACCATGAATTGAAATTAAACAGAAGTCTAAAACATACGCCAAGTGTGGTTATTTTGAAGAAGAACCGGGGAATAAATTGAAATAATTTGAATCTGGTCTTGTTAGAAAGACAAGTAAAAGTAATCAATAATCAATTAAAAAATATCATATTAAAAATTTTAAAAATTATATATTTAAAACTTAAATTTCGGACATCCAAATTTTATATGATTAGTGATTGATTTATATTTTCCTATATTTATCCAGCTGAAACAAATTCAACAAGATGCTCATCTCTTATGAAAGATTTAGTAATTAATAATATTCATATTGACATATATACAAAATAGAAATAATAATAACTGGATGGAACAGTATATAAGATATGAGCAAGGAAGTTAAACCTGTATTTGCAAGAAGACAAGATTGAAAGTGAAGTGGGGTCTTGAAGACTTTTGTAGAACACAGAATAATGAAAGGGAGAGTAACCCCACAAAGAGTAGACCTATGTCGAAGAGGAGGATGGAAATGGCCTTTTTATTATTGAAGTTTTTGTGAATATGTAATGGGCCAAAGGGGTGGGGGCGCTGGGGTTTGGGTTTGACTTATTTTATTGTCACAGATAAGGACGTATAAGAGAGCCTAATGAGGTGAGGTGGATTAAATTTGCACCTCACAAGTTCACCTCCTTTTTATTAATGTTTGTCACAGGCAAGTAACGCTCTTGTGGTTACTTTACCGCCTAGGTTCATGTGTTAATGCTGAATATCGTATACTTTGAATTTTCAATCAGTGTATGCTCGTTATCTGGGTATCTAACATAAATTTCTTTTTTTTTTTTCTCTTTTCCATTGGGTTTAAAATGTTTTTGCTTTTTTGTAAAATAGTTAAGTTTTAGTTTTGGTCCCTATAGAAAAATTAATTCTAGTCTTTGATTTTTATAATTTAGAAATTTGTTTTAGATTCCAACTTTTAGTTTACTCCATTAGTTATTTATGTGATAGGTTACACATACTAATGTGATTTGTTTTGTTACGTCAATTTTTTTTTTTTTTAAATAAAACTAGCCGGTGAAACGATTTTTAGACTAAGTCCAATTAAGTCTACTTATTATTATAAGTATATTTTTTTTATGTTTAATTTATTCTCCTCCTTTCTTTTTTTTTATTCTCTTTTATCTTTATCATCATCATCATAATTATTATTATTATCATCGTTGTTGTCGTTGTCATTATCTTCGTCTTCTTCTATATATGTTGAGAAAACTAAAGTATAAACATTTTGATTCACAACCCAAAAATTTCGGTGTATAGTATAAAATTTTTTAAAAGACCCCATGTCCAGAATATTGACACCTAACTAACAATACATATAGCACGAAAATTTTAGTACACAACACAAAAAATTTTAGTACACAAACACAAAAATATTAATACACAACACAAATTTTTGAAGGACTATATGTCCAAAATATTGACACTCAACCAACAAAATGTATACAGCACGAAAAATTTTGATGCACAACACAAAATTTTTTTATGCATGACGTATAAGTTTTTAAAAGACTATATGTCCAAAATATTGACTCACCTAACTAATAAAATACATTTACAGTAAAAACTTATGTTCTATGTTCAAAAATTTCTGTGTTATAAACAAAAATTTCTGCGTTGAAAAAGCACCAAGAAGAAGAAGCAGTAACGCATATACGTGCTTTTTTTTGCTAGGCTTGTGCTAACTTGATTGAATTTAGTTAAAAAAACACTTATTAGTGTAGCATTATAGTTTTTTGTTAGCTTCATATTAATCTGATATTAGTTTTGATAATTAACATACATAAATATAGTTTAAAAATTTCATTAAAGTGTTAGATAACTAATTGATTAAGTGTATAGTTGATATAAGAGAAATTTTATCTAAGTTATACGTTGGTCTGAAACTTGAGAAGAAAACACATTAAAAAGAGAAGATCTCATATCAGATATTAAATTTTGAAGTTGTCAAGCTAACTCAAAGGCAGAAATGTCATGATTCTCACATTACAGAAGCAGTGAAAGATATCTAAAAACCTCGAAAAAGTGCTTCGTAATGGAAAGATTTTGGCTCCAAAATACAAGCATGCTCATTAAGTTTAATTATTTGGAAAGAAGCTTTTTCTTTCTTTCAAATGGGAGTCAGTATGTATATACTTGTTTCGGGCCTAGGTTCCAGATCGGATGGCTCAACAACGGGCAAATCCCAGACCCTGCTTATCGGGGATCTGCACAATGATACGGCCTATTCCTTGAATTCCTCTAGTGCCACCACTGGCATTTAATGCTACGGATACGCAGCGTATCTTTCCGACTTAAGGAGCGTCGGAATCCTGTAAGAAGGAAAACCACGATTCTCCCAAGGTATGCAACCTAACCCTAGCTTTCGATCTCAAACACACTTTATTGACTTTGGCATCTGAATTTCATTGCAGGTCCACCCCCCATTCAGTTCTCACTCAGCGTACCGGAGGAGCATTAGCCAAGGAACACCCATTGCCTGGTTGCAGTCCCGTCGAGTCAAGTTCGACCTGAACATTAGCTCCGTTTGTGGGGACCCAGGGACTGAGGAATTCCTAGGGCGTCCGGGCCCATGGGTGACTGGATCTCGGAAGAGATCATTGATGAACACAACTCCCCAGTAACCAGCCATGGAGTCACCAAAATTTGAACCCAGAAGCTGGCTTCTGGCCTTTTGGGGAACCGGGTCAAACAACTCCTGGATTGTAGAACCTAGAGAGGGAGGTAGCAGCCCGTGATTGTTTCCAGCCATCGTCAAAAGGGCATTCGGGGACCAGGCCTCAGGAGGGATGCCCAGAAAATTCTTCAGAGTCGCAAATAAGGAGGCGGCGAGACAGGGCAGACCTAGCCCAGACGAACAACTCACGCTCTCCAAGCCAGGAATGCCTCGGACGATGAGAACGGGGCCGCGAGAGATCTCTGACGGGAAAAGAAGATGATGTGATGAGCCCGTAGTTATGGGTGTAACCCCATTTTCCAACAAGATCCTACGGGTCCACCTCCTGAGGCACTTTGACAAGCCTATGAACTTGCGATACAACGGGACAAAGGACCCGCAGGAGCACCTAACGGCGTTTGAAGCCCGAATGAACCTGGAAGGGGTATTCGAAGTCGTATGTTGTCGAGCCTTCCCAATAGCGCTCACTGGATCGGCCATCAAGTGGTTCAACTCCTTACCTCAAGGATCCATTGAAGGCTTTGCCGATATATCTCGAAGGTTCTTGGCCCAATTCACGACTAGGATTGTGAAGGCCAAACACCCTATAAACCTCTTAGGTGTTACTCAGCGCGAAAATGAGTCCACCAAGAAGAACCTGGTGTTTCAATGACAAATTCTTAGAGATCGACGACCTAACAGACTCGGTGGCCAGCCTCTGCCTATAAACCTCTTATACTCCTTTGATTGCTCCCATCATTGAAGTTTACCAGCAGATAGATGACCATGGCATAATTCCGAAAGCACGATAGCTCAAGGAACAGACCGAAGGAAACAAGTCCCTATACTGTGATTACCACCGAGATTACGGGCACAGGCCTCAAGATTGTTTTGACGTAAAGGACGTCCTGGAATAAACCATCTATGATGGAATACTCTCTGAGTTCAAAAAAATAATACGCAAACCTTAAAAACCTACAAGGGAAAGATCCCCAAAAATAGGAGAGGGTCGCAACCCCCGAGCGGCTAGACACCCATCAAGGGAAAAGACTGAGGCGGACCCCACCATCGTAGTCAACGTGGTGGTGGAAAGGTCAACCGAGAAGTCGAGGGCCTCCCAGAAGAAAGAGCTTAAGATCCTCACAGCAACTGCCTCAGAATGTCGGACACACCTACCTTTCCTAATTTCACGTTTCGAGCGCAGGATTGTCGGGTCCATGATGTAGCCGACGACTCCCCTATGGTCATCATGACCAAGATAGGATCCGAGCTTGTAAAAAGGATACTGGTGGACATGGGTGCCGATTTAAATATCCTATTTAGAAACGCTTTCGAAGCACTTGGGCTCTGGGACACCGACTTCCACACCCACCAGAATGGGGTGGTGGGTCTGGGAGATTTCTTCATCAAGCCGGATGGGGTAGTCAAGATCCTGATCAATGATGAAAACATGGCCAAGAGGCAAACCTTTATGGCCGACTTCGTCATCCTCAAGGATTCCACTACTTACAACATCATTTTGGGGAGAAAGATGCTCAATGATTTCTACACGGTGGTATTCACAAGATACCTAACCATGAAGTTTTGAGCAGACGATGACACAGTTGGAACCATCTACGGTGATTTGGAGGCGGCTGTGGCCTGTGATCACACTAGCCTGAGCCTCCAAAAAATCCCGTGACGCCACAGGAGTGTTGATCTGGACGCAAGAATAGAAGAACAACCTAGGCCAGAGCCAGAAGGGGACCTTGAAAAGGTGCAAGTCGGGAAAACAGACGACAAGTACACTTTCGTCAATCGCAACCCCCCATACAAGTTAAAGGATCCATTGGCATCCCTCCTAAGAGAGAACGGAGATCTCTTCGCGTGGACACTAGTGAACATGCCTGGTCTAGACCCCGGTTTCATGTCTCACCAATTGGCCATGAAGGTGGATGTAAAACTAGTCGCATAGAAGCGGCAAAAATATGTCGACAGATAGGGCGGCCGAATTTAAAAGGCAAACAGCCAGCCTTCTACAAGCCGACTTCATTCGAGAGCTTACATATGTTGCAGATTTTCAAACCACAAACTACCGGCAAGTGCATCGGATCGTTGATAAACCCATATTTCATGAGTTATTTTGTGCTTAGTTTGAGTGATTTATTCAATCCTTCACCCACTTATTCATATTAATTGCATGGTTTTACTTTCCCTTCCTTATTATGTGATGTATGTGAAAAACATGTTTCCTAAGCTTTAATATTAATTATTTTAATTACCTTTATTTCCATTCGATGCCGTGATTAGTGTGTTGAGTAGTTTCAGATTTTCTAAGGCAGAATGACTTAAAGGATGGAAAAGGAAACATACAAAAATGGAAGGAAAGCACAAAACGGAGCTTCTGAAGAAACTGGCATCCACGCGATCGCATGGACGAAGCGATCGTGTGCCAAGTGCGAATCAGCAGAGACGTGGCCGCGTGACTGATGCGACCGCGCACCTTAAGCAGAACGCACATGATGCGGTCGCATGACTGACGCGACCGCGTGGAAAGGAAATGCTCCGAATGACGCGACCGCGTGACCCACGCGAACGCGTGATAGAGGCCACGCACCAGAAATTGCAGAAAACGCTCATAGCGAATTCTGAAGCCCTTTTTGGCCCAAATCCAAGTCCAGAAGGCATAGACCAGAGGTTACAAAGTGGGGGAACGCATCCATTCAAGAGAGCTCGCCAATTTTCACTTTCCATGATTTAGATTTAGTTTGAGAGAGGTTCTCTCCTCTCTCTTTTAGGATTAGGATTTAGGACTTCTCTTAGTTTGTAAGAGTGACTCTCGATCCAGGTTTAATATTTACTTTAATGCTTTTATGCGTACTTATAAATGTTGCCAACTTGACTTATGAATCCTTCCCATGTTATGATTTGAATTAATGATTATTTGAGGTATTTCAGTTATTGATTACTTTCTCCTTAATTTGTGTTACCATTGCTTTCTATCTAAGGATATTTTTATTCCAACAATTTTACTTTTTCCCTTTTGGTCTTGGTTAAGAAATCAGTAACTCAACATTATTAAACTCAACATAATTGATAATCGTTATCTTGCTAATTGAACTGAACTTCAATAATCCCAACTTTTTCTTAGGAAATAAATAGGATTCGAAGGTCAAACTAATTAGTCCCTTGACTTTCCTTTACTTTAGTAAAGGTTAACTAAGTGGAATTTAGATTCAACTTTCGTTATTGTTGAGGGAGGTAACCAAGTTGGACTTCCGATTCCTTTTATCTTGCCAAAATTTGCTTTACAGTATTTATTTATTTCAATTGCCATCTACTTTACTTGTCATTCAAATCACTTGCTTCTCACCTTCTAAACCCCGATTACAACCTTTATAGCCAATAATAAGAACATACTTCCTTGCAGTTCCTTGAGAAGACGACCCGAGGTTTAAATACTCGGTTAACAATTTTTAAGGGGTTTGTTACTTGTGACACCCAAAACGTTTGTATGAAAGGACTTTTGAAGGTTTAGAGACTATACTTGCAACGAGGATTTATCCGCAATTTTCTAGACCACGCAAAAGTTCTCTCATCAAAATGGCGCCGTTGCCGGGGAACTGCTAATGTGTGCCTTATTATTGGTTATTGTAAATATTTTTCTTTTGCTTGTTTCTCTATTTTTGTTCTTCATTTTCATCTTTATTTTCTACCATGAACTCTCACCCCTCTCGCTTTGAGTTTGGTTCTAACTTTGTTGAAGGAAATAGAAGTTACAGCAGGAATGTGCATCAAGATCAGACCAATCAAGGATGGATGGAGCCAAGAGGATCTAATCAACCCTTCAGGCAGCAACACCCTCCGAGATATCCTGGACAAAGACCATTCTACAGTGCATACCCAGCTGAAGGATATGGTGGACAACCTTGTAACTACCAACAAGTCCCACCCCGTGCATATAAACCATCCTTTCAACATAACCTCGAACCACCACACTCACGAGCTTCTCTTTACCATTCGCCACCATATGATCCTTCCTTACCCCAGTACCAATCCAATCACTCCCAATCACCACCACTTTCCTATGTATCATGCCCAAGTCCGGCAACCTGAGAAGCAGAGGTTCGCCTAAAAGAAACAATAAATAAATTTCAAACAACCATTCGACAACTGGAGCAAGTAGTAATTCAATAGATTTCTAGACGCTCAAATACACAAGGATCAGCCACAGCCCCATGTGAACAGTCTAACGAAGAGCGTAGCATGAAGGAAATACCAGAAACTCCAATGGACAAGACAGAGAATGAATTCGTACTAGAACAAGTAGAAGAAGCTGTCATTGTTCAAGAAGAAGAGTTGGTTGAAGATCTAGGAGATGCTGAACCTCCATGGGAGTCCAGAACTGAGAAGAACTCCGTCAAGGACGCTACAGTTGATGCTAAGGAGGATATTGTACAATCTCCAAGGCAAGTTGTTTATGAAGAATCAGACGGAATAACCCAGGACACAAATTCCCTTGATGATGATAGTCACAAGTCAAATTCTCTTAGTAATGAAGTTGCGTCCGCAAGTGAATTCTCTGAGATCGAAGAATCTTCCCTAATTGAATATGAAGATGATGCGGAGGTAGATTTCTCTCAACCTCCAATCTATGACTCAAGTGATGAGGAAGACGTAGAAGACTTTGACCAGGGTGATACTACATTTGAAGACTCTTACAAGAAAATGGAGAAATTCACAGAAGAACCCAAGGGAGTAGAACTTGCAGAACCACCAGAAACACCTATCCCAAGGCCATTACCACCTAATACAAGCTTCAAGTGGGTACAATCCTTAACCTATAACTTTACTTATTCACTTGAATATGGTTTGCTTGAAACAGATGGCCAGCTTAGAGCTCTTTGCGGCTTTAAGAGTAAGAGGGAAATGGCTCGTACTCAGAGTTGGTGCACAAGGTTCAATAAGGTTCCACGCTTCACCTCGAAGTACACGGATTGGTATCATGCTCAATTGCATGGATCACGGAGAACGTTTGGTCACTGATGAGATATTTTGGTGAAAAGTAAATTTCTCCAAAAACACCCAAAACTAACCGGCAAGTGCACCGGGTCGTATCAAGTAATAAAAACTCACGGGAGTGAGGTCGATCCCACAGGGATTGATGGATCAAGCAACTTTAGTGGGTGATTAGTTTAGTCAAGCTAACATTGATGTGAATTGTGTGAAATTGTAACCAACAGAAAGTAAATGACAATGAATTTAAAGTTGCGGAATGTAAATTGGCAAGTAACTTAAAGAGCAAGAAATGTAAATTGCAAGAATCTTAAATGACAAGAAATATAAATTGCATCAAATGTAAAGGGAATTGGGAATTGGATTTGCAGAAATTAAACAAGGAAAAGTTAAATTGCAACAAGCAGAGAAGTAGAAGATGGATTTGATTGATTCGGAACCAAAACAGAAATGTAAATAAACATGAAAAGCAATAAACAGAGAATGTAAAATTGGAATTAAGATCTCAGGACCCAAGAGACTAGATAACCAAGTCTAGATCTCAATGCCTTCCTAGATCCAACAAGAACAATTGCAAGAGAAATTAAAGAAAAGTAAATTGCAGAAGCCAAGAGAAGGTGAAGTAGTAAACAGGAATGGAAATTCAATTATGCAGAGAAAGTAAACAAGAAAATTCTCAAGGTGAGATTGAAACAGAATTTCTTCAATTCTCAACCCAAGATTCAAAACGAAATTGAAAACTAAGAGAGAGCTCTCAAATCCTAATGCTCCCTAGTGGAGCCAGCCTACTTACAAATATGAAACAGATGCCTATTTATAGGCATTTTTACAAAATGAAAATGAAATTCAAAACAAATTACAATTAAAATGAAATTTCTATTCTAACTATCTCTTGTGCCTCTGAGTGGTGTCAATTGGGCCTTTGCTCTTGATGGAATTGGGTTGAAAGAGGCCTTGGTTGATTGCTCTTGAAGTTTGAAGAAGAACCGAAGTGAACCAATTGAACCGGTTTTGAAGTTAGCCATAGTTGGTCCCAACGTTAGGGCCAAAGTTAGGGGTCTAACTTTGACCCCAACTTTTCACCTCAGCAAACACAATCTGCTGGTTTGGACGTTGGTGCCAACGTTAGGGGTCTAACTTTGACCCTAACGTTGGCCTTGCTTATGCACATTTATGGCGCCAACTTTGTCCTCTTGTCATGTTGCCAATTTTATGCCCAATATAGACTATCATATATGGTTGGAAAGCTATGAATGTCAGCTTTCTAACCCACTTGGAATCACTTCAATTGGACATCTACAACTCAAGTTATGATCATTTGAAGAGGGCATGGTCGCTGGCTTTGGTGTGCAGCGTTTGAGGTAACGTTAGCCCTCAAACGTTGGCGAAAACGCCAGTTCTGGAGGCTCAAATGTATTGTCCACCCCATACTATTATACATTGTTGGAAAGCCCTGGATGTCTACTTTCCAATGCCGTTGGGAGCACATCATTTGGAGCTCTACAGCTCGAGTTATACTCCTTTGAAGGTGCAGAGGTCAGTTGGCCTCACTGCAGGTTGCCACCATGTTCGTTTATGCACATTGCGGGGCAGTTTTCTCCCTCACTTTTAGTGTCCACCATGCAGTGCCATATATGCTTGGAAAGCTCTTGATTCCTACTTTCCAATGCTTCTTGAATCACCTCATTTGGAGCTCTGTAGCTCAAGTTATTCTTGTTGGAAGTATACCCCTTGTATGCCTTGTGGTGTGTGGCGCCAACGTTAGCCTCCAAGTTAGGGGGCTAACGTTGGCGCAAACGTTGGCCCCTCTCCCTTTGTAATTCATATGCCAACGTTAGCCTCCAAGTTAGGGGGCTAACGTTGGCGCAAACGTTGGTGCCCAGGGGAGAAACTCTCAAGTTCCAACGTTAGCCTCCAAGTTAGGGGGCTAACGTTGGGGCTAACTTCATGCCTCTTCCTTGAATGTTCATGTGCCAACGTTAGCCTCCAAGTTAGGGGGCTAACGTTGGGGCTAACTTCATGCTTCCTGGTTCAATTTTCACTTATTCCATTGTCCTCTCTTCACTCCTAGCCATTCCTCTTTGCTTCAACCTTTCTCCAAGCTTTCTTCACCTATCATTAATCAACCAAACTCATCAAAGCTATGCTCAAAATCATGAGATATTCATTCTTTCATAATATGTGACAATTTTAGCATAAAACCTCATGAAATAGCATGAATTCATACATGGTTGATTAACTCAAAGGAAACATGAAAATCTACCCAATTGGCTTGCTTATGGCTCAAGAAAGTGCATAATTCAATTGAAAACAAAAGAAAAAGGCTAGTTAAAATAGGCTAAGATGACTTGTCATCAGTCACCATGGTGAGATTCTACTTTTTAAACCGCCCGGATGGAAGCATATAGATCAAGATGGAGGCGGATTTAATAGGAAAGCTTGGGATTCTGGAATCTATTCTGACATTCGTCACCCCGGGAGCCTAAAAATCTGTTTGAAGCTGCTCAGAAGCTTTACATGCCTAGTTTAGGACCCCGGAGGCTATTGGCATTCCAAGCACTGGTGGAGATTTCTGGATGAATTTAAACACAAGCCACCATAACAGGAAGCCCTTCCAATGTCCAACTTAAGGACTTTAACCAAAAGTGCTAGGTGGGAGACAACCCACCATGGTATGATCGTTCCTTTTGCAATTTTAATTTTATTTCGTTTTGTTTGTTTTTGAATTTTATTTTTATTAAACCTGGAATCATGCATAGCATTCACATTAAGCATTGCATCCTGCATTCAGTTAAAAAAAAAAAAGATGCACGACGCGACCGCATGCCCCATGCGATCGCGTCATACTGCGAATACACTATCCATGTGACCGCGTCATCCACGCGGCCGCGTGCCTTAGAGATCGGCGTCAAAAATCCAACGTCCAGAGAGTTAGGCTGGAATCGTGCGGCCCTTGTGCGTTTTGCACAAATTGGCCCACGTGATCGCATGCCCTATGCGATCGCGTCACTTGCACAAAACCAATCCCACGCGACCGCGTGAGCGACGCGATCGCGTCGCATGGATTGCACCACACCTTAGGACGAGACAGAGAGTTATGCTAAAACGGTGCTGGAGTCGTGCGTTTAGCACAATGTCCAGCGACGCGATCGCGCGGCCCACGCGATCATGTCATCCCCTCTTCTATCCCTTTCATGTGATCGCGCGACCCACGCGATCGCGTCATCCCCTCTCCTACCCCTCTCACGCGATTGCGCGACCTACGCGATCGCGTCACTCCCATTTTCACCCCAACCACGCGACCGCGTGCACCACGCGGCCGTGTGGATTCGAAAATATAACCCCCCAGCCACGTGAACCCTATCAGTCACGCAGCCTTTCCCCCCAACCCTCTTCTCCCTCTCTTCCCCTCTTCTCTCAACCACCACCCAGCCACCATTGCCACCGCCCCGACCACCACCCAGTCGCCGCCGCCGCCCAGACCCCCCCGCCACCGACCCCCTTCCTCTCTCCCTTTCTTTCTTTCTCCTTCTTCCTCTTTCTCCCTCCTTCTTCGCCACTGCCCTCCGCCACTGCCCACCCACCACCGCCGGCCATCCAGCCGCGCCCCCTCCGCCACCCACCCGCAACCCCCTCCCTTCCTCTATCAATTACCCTACAACCTATCCCCATTCCCTCTTCTCCACTGCCCCCTCAGCCGCCATCGCGCCGCCGTACCCCTCCACCGCGCCAGACGCCGCCGCAGCCACCACCCAGCCACTTTCTTACCCCGTTCTACTCCTCATTCCTACCAGGTTCCGATGAACGCCGCCTTCCTATCCTTCGCAGTTATTTTACAATTTTTTTCTGTTTCTGTTCATAATTAGGATAGATAGATATGCATGTTGTAGTGGATTTTTAGGTTGTTAGGTAGCTTAGGCTGTGGTTAGTGGATCTAGGTCTGTTTACTTGCACTGTTCATGCTTCTGTTTTATCAAAACTGCAATTCTGCTGTTCCTGTGACCTTGTTCATATGCCGTGATTTCCTGCATTTGCTGCTTGTTACTATGAATTTTCATGTTTCTATTAATTATAGGTAACTGCAGCAAGTTTTTTTAATTCATATGAACTGCCTTGTTTGCTGTTTATTTTCCGGGACAATCCAACTTTAGCCAGAATGCTGCCCAAATTTTTTGAATTGTTTTCATTCATGTTTTGGTTTGGCAATCTGAACTCTGTTGTCCTCTGCTTTACCCAAACCATTTCATGAATGCTATGGCAGACTTTCTTATCCTCTTTGATTTTCTGGTTTATAAACTGCATCTGTGATATTCTGATTCCAATTCTTGCTTTCTTTCTATCTCTTTGAATCAACATCACCCTGTTTTCCTTGTTCGGTTGTGAGTTAATTCTAGTCATAATTGTGAATCCTTGTTATATGGAATATTTTCTTTATGCCACTTACCTTAACCCACATTTTACTGCTTTACTAATTTTAATTTACTAACCCCTCTTTCAAATTCTAACCATACTAACCTTTTCAAAATCTCTTTTCTAATTTTTTTCACTTTCCTCTAACTTTCTAACCATGGCATCATGACAATTTTTCTATTTAACTTGAATTCTGATACATTTTGGATTGTAAATTCTTCCTTTCCAAATTTTAAACTGCTAAACAATCCTTAATGCACATTTACTTGACTCATTTACCTCATTCTGATTCTCCTTTGCCGCTTTGGATTTTCTTTGTTTAAATTGCCTATTTGCTTCCCTATTTTTATCCATCTCCTGATTCCCATTTTTTAGGATGTCTGCCTCACAAAGGAAAGGAAAAGGCAAGGCTACTCAAAAGCGTAAGAGAGGAGATTCCTCCCAGTCCATCATCACCCTCATGCATGATTCCTCATGGCGAGAGAAGAACTTTACACAGTAGGAAAAAGCTGACCAGCTGCTCCCTGCAAATGATCCAATAAAATTTGCAAACCGGTACTGTGAGCTGAAGTACCCGGCTTTTGCAAACTCCAGGAATCTATACCTGGAGAGAACTCTGAAGATTCCAGAAGCACTCCAGCAGTACACCACTGAGCAAATCAAGCAGAGATGCTGGTTCTTTCTGGAGAGAACACTGACAGAGGTCAAAGCATCTTGGGTCCGGGAATTCTACTGCAACTACTACCTCACCACCTTAGATGTCGTACACCTGAGAGGAAAACAAATTCTAGTCACTGAGGAGGCCTTAGAGGACATTCTCCAACTCCTAGCCAAGTCCAATCAGCCTGATGGTTATTCAAAGGCTGAGGAGGACATGCGCCTGATGCAGTTTGATTGGGATGCTGTAAAGGCACGGATAGCTCTCGACCCGACTATTCCTTGGGAGATGGGTCAGGACACCACCATGCCTAGAGGGATCAAGAGGGCGTACTTAAATGATGAGGCTCGGTTATGGCACCAGATCTTGAGTAATTATGTGATGCCGAGTACTCACAAGACGGAGATCCCAGCTGCTATGATCACCCTCCTATGGTGTGTACTGGAGGGTAAGGACCTTTATCTACCACGCTTTATCCGGCATTATATGGCCAGGGTCCACGTCCGAGGCACCATCCCTTTCCTGTATCTGGTTACACAGCTAGGCCGTCGAGCTGACGTGCCATGGGAGGATGCCGATGAGAGACCACCAGCAGCGGACTGCAGGAAGATCATTCCTCACAGTCGGAACTTCCTAGCTTTGGGCTACAGACCACCACCCTTCACTGCTACTGATGAGACAGCCCCACCGTCTGCTGGACCCTCTTCATCCACAGCTGCCCCTGCTGCCACCACTGCACCTCCACCCGGCTCTGAGCCCGTATACCGCCTCGTGCACCGCCTATTCCGTCATCTTGATCAGATGGAGTGCCGTAACCGGCGCCGGTATGAGAGATTGGAGCGTCGCTGGCATCTGAAGCTGATGATCCGACAGGGTGGTGACATCCCCTCTGAGCCCGACACACCATCAGAGCCATCAGAGGAGGAGGAGGATGAGCACGAGGAGGAGACTTATTTCCAGGAGGAGACCCATCAGCAGGCAGACATAGAGCAGGCTGCCCCGCATCAGGAGGTTACACATCAGATAGAGGCTGCAGATCCAGAGATCCCGATCCAGACGCCACCGCCTCTACAGCAGCCAGACCCTCAGCTCACCACCACCACAGAGCCTCCAGCTACCATCCCTACCAGTGATGACACCCCTTCACACCTGGCTTGACTGAGCATCAGGGACGATGCTTCATTTTAAGTGTGGGGAGATCGCCATCTCTGGCGTTTTATTTTGGTGAACCACTACATCTCTTTTTCTTTTATTTTGGATATTTTTCTGTATTTTTTTTCTGAGTACTTATACATTGCTGCTTTTATGTATTTTTACTCTATTTTTGCATTTTGCATTTTTAGTTCATATTTTTAGTTATTTAGTTTAGTTTGCAATTCTGACTTATTAGTGGATTAATTAGTATAGTTTACCCTTTTTAGCATAAGATAGCATAGTTAAATTGAAAAATATAAAAAGGAAGTAAGCTAGGAAATTGAACATAACAGATTTAAATCCATAAACCTTGTATATATAGCATTACATCATATAGTTAAGCTGACAACATTTCATCAAGGAGGAACATTAAAACTTTAAAGGCTACCCTAAATAATTTTTTTATGAGAATAATGGGAATTTTTAACTAAACCTGCATAACATGTATGAATGATATATGATGCTTGAGTTAGAGAACACACAGCCTGTGAGTCTTGAGCTTAATTGTATGGTTGCATTCAAATCATAATTTTATTTCTGTGTGTTTCGTTTCTTTTTATTCTGATGCTCTTTACTTTGGTTTAATCTATATGTCCAATTATAGAATATAGATACATGCCAAAAGAATGATTGAGGCCATCATTTGATTTTAGCTCACTTATCCCAAAATAACCTACCTTTCACATCACCCTTGTTAGCCCCCTTGAGCCTTTAAAAATCCCTTTTATTCTATTTAGCCACACTACTAGCCTTAAGCAGAAAAATAAAATAAAATCCCAAGTTGAATCCTTGGTTAGCTTAAGATAGAAAATTATGAATAGATTAAAATGTGGGAAACCTATTGGGAACATGGATGATAGAAACAAAAGGTAGAAAAGTTGAAAGAAATAAAATAATTCAGAAAATTTGGGAAGCATGCTAATGAGAAATCAAAGTGATCAATTACCATGTGTATTAAAAAAAAAAAGAAAAAAAAAGAAAGAAAGAAGTTATTTTTCAGCATTTAATAAAAGGAAATACAAAAGAATTCCCCAATGCAAAATAAAAGCAATGCACATGGGATAAAAATAAAAAAATTGAAACATGAGCATGTGACAACAAGTGGGATAATATGGGAAAATTGGTAAAGAAGCTTATTCCACTGAATATGTATGTTAGGTGAGATCTTAGTCTAATTAAGGATTCACTTATTAGCTCACTTAGCCTTATACATATATCCCTACCTTTACCTTGGCCCCATTACAACCTTAATTAAAGACCTCATGACTTTTGGTATGACTGTACTCTATAATTATTGATTGGTTAGATGAAGAATAAAGTTATAGAAAGTAAGAATAAAAAGAAAAGTAGAGTGAATAAACCCAATAAACACTGAGTGACTAGAGGGTAAACACAAAATCCAATGAGGGTTCAATAGCTCATCAGCATATATCTGTGCTTAAATTACTAATTGTTTTGCAAGTTTGTACAATATTTCCCATCTCATTTACTAAAATGCTTTATTATTTAAGGGTTGGCTATATAT